>NC_135773.1:4034658-4151470 GCF_028453695.1 Augochlora pura | reverse complement strand
ATCGAAATGATAATGCCCGCCGAGAGAGGACGAGAGAGAGAGAGAGAGAGAAGTGTTTACCATTTCGCTGCGGCGGTGCTTCGCGACGAGATCAACCGCAGCCTGTGCGAACGCTATTTTTCTTCAGCGTGGTTCTTTACCCACTTAGCTGCGTCGATATATTTAGAAGATCAATTTTGTTATGCGTTTTATTAATCATACTGAGTGCAGCTTTCTTGGTAATTGTTCTAGAATTATCCTAAAGTGTGCGAAATTAATGACTATGTTACTGTAAGTATTTTGATATAAATTGTAGAAGAAATATTTTTATTATAAGATGTAAAATTGCTATTTCTTATGACGCTATTTAATACTTCTTAAAAAATGTCTAAAGGTTTAGTTATTCTATATATTTTAAGTTAATATAATGTGATGTGTTTAATATAATATGTTAGCTGTTCTATGCACTGCGCTTGCATGTATTATTTCGTACAAAAATATTCTATTAACCCTTTGCACTCGAGTGACGAGTCTGAGGCTAGAATTGTTTTATCACGTTCCAAAATAATTTTTATACTAACAAGGTTTATATTAAAAAATATTCTCAAAGGCGAAACTGTTGGTATGAGTCACAAGAATAAATTTCGTATGCATAAAATGACCCTAGTCGTATAGTTAATATAATTAATTCCATATAAATGAAAATAATATTCGCCAGAAAAATTGTTTTACATTTGCAGTGAAAATGGCATCGAGTGCGAAAGGTTAATATATTTATTATTTTCGGCTGTCCAATAATTGTAAGAAAAACAAATAAATCGCTCTGCATGTTTGACCTATATTTATAAATTAAATGGCAGTGTAGCCAAGGCAATGCATATCCATGTCTGTAACAAATGGAGCAGTTATAAATACTAACAAGCCAAAAATAATAAACGTATCAATGAAAAGAGTATGATATAATAACCGATACATCGATTTGCCCAATTAAAATTATTTTGTTATATAAATCTCTCTGGTATGTTTTACACAAACTTCAGAAGGTAAATTAGTTTTACGAACATTCGATATCTTTTTTGCGAAATAAATGGTTCGACATATTAAATAACTGGAAGTAGTCGAGATTATTGATTGTTATCGTTTACGGCTATGAATGTTTATCGAAGTTAGAACAGGTTATAAGCACCACTCAGCGTTATGGTTTAGTCAGTTGCAGCGCGGTCCCTGGAGGAAGTAGTCGAGCCCGAGGGATCCTCTTCCAGAAGTGGCTGGTCCAAGGATGCAACATTAGGATGGCCACTACTGGACAAGCCTGCGAGATGCTAGACACCTCTTGCAAGGAGCCAGAGTGAGGCAACGGGACACTTCGCCATGTCGAAGTTGACGATTCCTTAAAAATTCCTGACTATACATCTTCAATCTTAAAATATAAATTAGACTTAAGAATTCCTGACTACAAATCTTCGACCTTAAAATATAAATTAGACTTAAGAATTCCTGACTATAAATCTTGGATGTTAAAACACCAATTAGAATCAATAGTCAAGTTAGTAGACGATATAGACTACAATTATTTGTAGAAGACTTAAGGTTCTTTTAAACAAAAGTTTAATTTCTTCGAACAGAACACCGCATCATGAGCGACAAATTGTCATCGACAACTCAACCTATTATTGAACACGAAGTACCCATTCCACTAATTTTCCAGCAATCGGTCTATACAATCTAGTCTGTATAGTTTAGTTTGTACAGTTTAGTCCGCACAATTTCCAGTCAGCTGATTTGTCTGCCCAGCGCCCAAAATTCTCGAAAAAACATCGTCACAGGCTGGGAACGGAAGCAGGTACAAGAGACGGTCGTGTATCGAATCGGGGCGAAAGGACGTAACAAACGCCGCGCCGCCTACCGGGCCCACAATTCAATCACTGTCAGCCGGCGTCCCCGGCCGTGGCGAGCGTCTTTGCGCTTCCGCCCCCCGTTCGTTAGGCGGTCCCGAAAATCGTGAGCGAAGCCGACTTTCCGGGCGGAGAGGGCGCAGAGTCGGTCCGAGACGGAAAACAGCGGATTAACAGTGGTCGCCGATCCGGACACCAAATTGACTCCTGGAGTTCTTCCTGGGAGTCAAAGGATAGACGTCGGCGCGCCGGGAAGAGATAAATACGCCGTCGGAGGCCGGGCGGGCCATAAATAACGCTATTCGCCGCGGATGCTTCTCGCACACTCGACGCCGAATCAATATCCGAGCGGTTTCTATATCCAAGCCGGCAGGATATCGGCGAGGCCCTCCTCCTCCCTCCCCGTAATTTCAGATTCGCGCAGATAGAGAGGTTACATACGGCCGAACCGACGTCGGTTTACGGAGTCTGGGAAGAGAGAAGGAAGAAGCGACGGGGCGAACCGCTCTCCGGTCCGTGCCGCCCGGGGGCGGTTGTGTTGCGAACCATCGCGAACGTTCCCCGGGACATATTGTGTAGGGGATTCTAGTAAAAAGTTTACGATCGGACCCGTCAAACACCCGGAAGAGAACGACAAAGCCCCAGCGCCGGATTCCTCCGCCAAGGTGGACGGCGCGAGTCAGCCGAAAGAGGGGGGGAGAGAGAGAACGGAAAATGACCCTGCCAATGAATTCCTACGGCGCGACGCTCCGACCCCCGCCGACCAAAGAAACCGTTGCCCCCATTCAATGGCGGCGCGTTCGCAGCGTCGTTGTCAGGAACGCCGCTCGACTGGACGCCGTCCGTTATTTGTGACCCGGCGACGAGATTTATCATCGAATTGATTCTCCTGGGTGGAATTAAATTCTGTGTTTGAACGGGGAACTGTTCGTTGCCCGATCTCCTTTCTCGTTTTTGCTGACCGTGGACATATTTTCTGGTAGAATGCGCCGGGGACAAATAGATGAGATGTGTCGAGCGGAATTTTTCATTTCAACCCTCTGCGCTATAATACATTTCATATGCTTAGAATGATTCGAATTTTAACATCAAAATAAAAAGAATATTGCAGATGAATACCTCGTACTTGACCTTGTCAACTATATATCGTCTGTCATTTTCTTCTTGAGCAAATAAATTTTTATTTAAAGCTCATATTAAAATAGAAGTTTTAAGCTTGAATTTATAAAAAGTCATTATCTTATAATTATTTTTCGCGAAGTTATTTTCTGTTGGAGTTTACTTAAAAAATTAATAATTTAATAATAATTTACTTAAAACCCAATTTTAACCAAAAATTTTCTAAAATTTTTCTAGAATTTTTCTACAATTTTGTTGAGCATAGATTATGCAACCAATGTCAATGCTACATTGTCGTCATTACGATAAACCATACATAATAAACAAAAATTGTATTAACGTTTCTCCGACCAGAAAAGAAGCCCAACTGCAACGCAGCAGCAGAATCGAACCGATCAAAAGCAACAGAACCCAAACATCGAACAGATCTCGGACAATGGTGACGCAGTTGCGAGCAGACGTTGCCGGGACATCCAGCGGCCATATTATCAGTGACGTTCTAAATCGCCGCGAGAAGTATTTTAGGGTGCTCGTTACCTTAATGAGTGTCGAGCTCCGGAGCAAGTAACGCTAATCGGTGACGGGACTCCTCGTTATCGTTCGTTCTCCAGGAAACTAGATCGTTATGGCGGCCGACTAATTTAACTATCTCGCCTTGGCCACTCTCTCTCTCTCTCTCGCCCGCGAGAAAAATTGGCAAGAACCTCAACCGTTGTTTAATTAAAAGAAGAAAAAGGAAAACCTTTGCGCCGCGCAGAAAACAGAGCGCTGTTTAACGGATATTTTTAACGATCGGAGCGCGGGGGGACGCGCGAAAAAAAGGGAGAGCGACGCTATTAAGTAGACGGAAAAGTTCGGCGCGCGACAAATATTTTTGTTATGGGCTCGCGGGCAACGCAGGCCGCGGGGCTTCGTTTATCGATTAAACAATTCGTACGGCGGCGATATCGGAACCTACTGCCGCAAACACCGGCGATCGCGTTTGCTTTTGTGAACGCCTGTTAATGTTTGCATCTTTGCGAGGAAATTTTTCAGATTGCTCAATTTGTTGGGTCCATTAAATCGGGGAGGCGGCAAATATTGCTCACCGATCCGTAGATGTTTTCTGATTAATTCATTTTAATTCGTATATGGATCTGAAAAGAGCGAGTGTATTAAATGTTAAATCGAAGATTATTGTGTATTCGGTATACATTATAATAGCTTTAAAATGTATATAATAATAATAATAATACTGTTAATATATAATAATCGTAATAATAGTATTATTATAATATGTTATTTCTTATTTATATCCCTCGGGCATTTGATGTAAGCCCGTAATTTATTATATTATTTATTATATTAGGTCTACAGGATAATTGCGATTTTTAAGAAATATATATCACAAACAAAATGAAATTAGCGGACATAATTTTCCGGTAGACCTAATGTATAAATAGTTTAACGCAACGGAACAACAATTAACATATTTTTGTATCAACCACTTCCGCTTTAAGATTAACCCTTCCTATAAACTACCCCCATGGATATAAAGGGTTGAAATTTTGCACAGTGATTTTTCTTGCTACAGTAATCGTTAGAAGCTCTATAAGGGTAGTTTCGGCCATCATAATCGGCCAAAGCCCATCGAGCGAGCACAGTGTCGAATGCAGAGCCCCGGTACTGCGTATCGTGCCGCGGTAAATCGAGCCAGACAATTTCTCAAAGCAATACTTCCTTTGAAAGTTAAATCAGTTTGAAGTAGCACGATGCTGCGTCCTGAATATCGATAAACGGGCGTGCTTTCTTTTCGCGAAACTTTCTGTTTATGCGTAGCAGTACGCCGCCACGGGGAGCACACCGGGAGCACACCGGGAGCACATAATTTATCCTTTTCCGTAAATAAGCCCTGAACGCTCCATCTAAGATTTCATGCACAATAAAATACGAACTCTTGCGATATCTGCGAATCTACATCGTACTCGGCGCGGAGAATTTGTACGTTCGAGGAACGGGGTCGAAGCCCGGTACCTTCGCGGATGGCTGATTCGTTTTTATCGCGGGATATTTACGTAATAATAATTACGTGGGAAGTAGCTGGAGAGGGGAAATGTTGAAGAAAGAAAAATATGAGAGAAAAGAAAATATGAAAGGAAAGCAGCAAGGAAAGAAAAATATAAATGCTTTCGCTTCGATTAAAATGAGATTCGCTATAAAAGTTAATTATTGTAACACATAGAAGTTGCATAAAATTTTAATTATTTTACCGCTTTATGTAATCCTTTTCCTAAATTTTATAAATAGAAATATAATAAATTTTAACCAAATTCGAGCAATTACTTTTAGCAGAATACTTCAAAAACATCTTTCAACAACTTTTTTATCAAAATTAATTCCTATATTCTACATTTTCCATGCAATCGCTTCTCGATTTTTATAACAATCGCAAAATAAATTCAGTGAATTATGCAACAGAAAATATCGATAAAACTAGAGTCAACACACGTTCATCGTGTTTCGTATTCACCGATTGCTGTTCCAGCAAAGTACGCAGTTTGTTAACGCGTAGATGGCATTTTAGTCGGCGGGGAACAGAAAATTGGTATTTGTTGCCGCATCAGCCTACCGTCGTTCAACGGAGCGCGATAGCGAACGAGTAAATTATTACACGGTTACCCAGGCGGATCGATAAGAAGTTTGACGCGTATTACTTTCCGCCGCGGAGACATTGACGCGCGGCCGCTCGTCGTCCGTTGCATAAATGAAAGCGCCAGCCCGAGGGATGAGGTAAATCGTCACGTTGCTGAAGAGCCGTATCGAATGAAATTTGCAATGGAAATTTAATCTGCCTCGGTTTGTACCGAAATACTGGCTGCTCCTTCTTAAACTCCCTCCCCGCCCCGCCCCGCCTCCCCCCCTCCTCCTTCTATGTCGCGCGCGGAGTTCTCGGCATGGAAATACGCGTCGACGGACGCGACGACGTATACCAGTTGTCTCCCTAATTGTATACCTTAAAACTGTCTCGTAACTTCAATCGAGAGTGCAAACTCAAACATCTTCGTCGCCGAAAAGGCGAGCGGAGTCACCCGGTTTCCCCGGAAATAGGCTATAATATCCTTCAATATTAAACTTCTCCACGGATGCATACTGTTTTGCATTCATACCGCATAATACCGGCGCACGGATAATCAGATGATCCACGGGGTGGTGCGACCGAATTGGCTTGACTTTTATCTATTGTATAAATGCATAAGCATGAATGAATAAGAATCGTTGGTAGTGTTTTAGAAATATTTCTTCTAAAATAAGATGGTATATCATAATTAGACAGCGTATCTTTGTGCAAAATAAATGTTGTTTGTATCAAGTACAAGACGTGGGCGTCAAGTGTATTGTTATCTTTTTTAAATGATTTTTTGCGAGTTGCAGATTAATATATCAACATTCTTAGTTCCTTTTAATTTGTTCACTATTCTATGCTCCGCTTGTACGTTTTTCCATAAATGCATAAAATCCGCATAAATTCCCATAAATGCATAAAATCTGGCGATCATAGTCGCCATGTGACAGGTAAGGCCAAGGTGAATCCAACGATCTGTAATGTTGTCACTAGTTTGCCGATCTTCGCGCAAAATAAAATACTTCCATTTAGGAAACAGAAGTTGGATGAAAATCGATTTCTTTATTTAACATTATTAGTATATTAAACGAGACAATGCGCTTGGATTTTTTAAGTTTAAAGTCTTCATAGATTTGTGTTTCACATATACACTTTCAGTATAAAAGCGAATAATTACTTACAAATGATCTA
This sequence comes from Augochlora pura, assembly GCF_028453695.1. Lineage (NCBI taxonomy): Eukaryota > Metazoa > Arthropoda > Insecta > Hymenoptera > Halictidae > Augochlora > Augochlora pura. The sequence goes on along the minus strand of NC_135773.1, from coordinate 4,144,684 downwards.
GGGTACGAAAAGTAATATTATAATTAAATTAATAGATAACCTAATTTTTCTGTTACAGTTATTGTTTAATTATATCAATTTAATTTATTATCGTACCCAAGGTGATACGATAGTAGAGATTCAATCTCCCTCGCAATCGCGTTCACTATGAATCACATTTTCAAATATGAAAAAAATTATTATAACTAAGTCAGTAATCAATATTTAAATTACCTACTTTTTTTATCACAATTATTTTTTAATTATATCAATTTAATTTATTATTGCGCTTAAAGTGATAAGATAGTAAAGATTGAATTTTCCATGCAATCGCGTTCAACAAACAACGCTTTCGTATTAAATACCCGCGAAACGAAAAAAATGACTCGAAAATAGCGATCGATCTCCAGAAATATAGTTTGCAGGATTCCGCTTGAATCTCGAAGGGTAAACACCGGCCGCAGGAAAGCAACGTTCAAACAACCGGCGCGCGGATAATTTATTTGAATATCAAATTCCCCGCGAAACGTGGTTACGCGATGTTTAATGTAAAATTCATAAGACCCGTGTACGCGGTGTGTGGGCGCCCCGCGCCCTAGCCCCCCACCCCCCTCCCGAAATTTTCTAAATTTCATTCAAGAGCCGGGGCCCGAGCGTTTCGTGCTCGATACCGATCGAATTTGCATTTTCATCGCGCCAAGGCGGAACGTAGCGAACTCCCCTCTCCCTCCCTCCAGCTGCGCGCGCGGTGGATACTCGGGAGACGAAGGGAGGGGAGGGGGGACGGCTCGTGGAGAACCACTTAAAAAAGCAACGTCAACCGCTATTATGCAAAACCGTCGCCCGGCCCGAGGAATCACGAGAAACATTTTCATACCGGAAAGAGCAGTCCCCTCCTTTTCTTCGCCCCTGACCCCCCCGCGCTCGCTCACCCTTCCCCCAGGAGTCGAACGGCCCCACGCAAACAGGAAGGAAAACAAGAATTATGATGGGTCTCCCCGGTTAAACGTCCTTTTCCTTCGCCTAACCGCGCGTGTGCGCAAACTGGCTGATGGAAACCGTGTCCGCAGAGATTTAGCGGCGAGATTCCACTTCTTCTTTTGAGAAAGAATTCATTTCCTTTGCAATGCCGCGTGATTTAAGCGGTCAGAAATGTCCACGCTAAATGATACTCGGTTGTTCGGTTAGTTGTTTCGTTTTCTCGTGAACGGTCTGGTTTTTAAGGGTGGTAAGACAGTGATTGAATGGTTTGTCAAATGCTGAATTTTCAGCATAGGATTTCAAAGCATATTCTTGCGAAATAAAAATTGTCCATAGTAATTGTAAGAAATGTTAAAAAGGATGTGAAAGAAGGAGTTGGATAAGAACGTTCAACCCTTTGCACTCGAAGCGATTTAATTGTCAATTTAAGATTATTTTTCTGACTTGTGGTATTTTCATTTTTAAGTGGCGAAGTGCATTTTTATGCATGTGAAATTAATTCTTGTGACTTATACTAATAGTTTCACTTTCAACAATTTTTTTAAATCGAGAATTTGTTAGTATAAATATTAGTTTGAAACGTGATAGAATAATTTCAGTGGTAACTTAGAGTCGCCATTCAATTGCAAAAGATTAATAATTGTAATCGGTTGAAAATGCAAGAACGATATCCTTAGAATAAATAATGCAACAATACATCGCAAAAAGCTTTGAAAATTTAACGATGGTAGCTGCAATAAATAATTATGAAACAATTCATAAGTTTCTCCTATCTTTTTTTTATATACAGCATTCATCGATTCCAAGAAACTCAAAATTAAATAAAACGACATACAAAACACTTTCTTGTTAATTAATAAAACTTTCATTATCAATCGGAACACAATTTACACAATTTTCGACGTTCCACAACTTTGCATACTACCTTGTTAGAATATGTTCTAGGTAACTGCGGCTAAAAACGTACATGTAACGAATGCTTCATTAAAAAGTTACTCTTTCCCATCGATAGAAAAAACTACTTTCAACCAATAGAGCAAGCTAACTAATTACCATCACTCGACTTCCATTACATTTTCCAAACGACACATCAGCTTTTCCATTCGTTTCCCACATTCATTTTCGCCGCGCTTCGATTACAAAATAAATCACGAAACATATAGCCGAACATTATATTTCGTCCAATTACACGATCTTATCGATACAGTGTTCGCACCAACGTGCAATGATTTCTAAAAAGACCGAATTTCGCCAGGAATTTCGATTCGCGCGTACCCGCGATCTTTATCGTGAATTCATTTCGCGCGGATATTTCTACACCCTAAATTCTTTTCGCGGCGACAAAATGTAATTACTTTCGCGGCAGGCAGGGAGGGAGGGAGGCGGTGGCGGGAGTTGGTCGAACGGTGTTTCAGGCTTTTATGGGAATTGTTATTTGAAATTGCAACGGAGGCCGCGCGATATTTAAAAAATCAATGGCCTTCCCGTGGAATATTGTTGCGGGGTTTCAAAAGAACGAGTGCGTTGCATTTAACAACGCATTGTTATTGCGAGAACTGTTATGGAAATAAATGGTTGCGGTGGACGGCGCTAATTGGTAAAACAGATTCGATCGAATTGAATTGTACGTATTTTAGTTGCTCTTCCGTGGCGCGGCGGATAATGCATTCTCAAAAATAGCGAATTTATATATTTTCATTTAGCTTAATGGCGATGTACCGTTTAGAAGAATATAGTCTTCTCAATTCGGCAATATATTATATATATATTTTATTATATTTATCTTTGAGTTCGGCAATATATTATATTTATTTCTCAAGTTCGGCAAATATATAGATATTTAATTTAATAAATAAAAATTAATAAATTAAATTTAGTAAATATTATTTTCACTCACGCCTCACATAGTAATTTCTATAGTATCTCACAGATCTCCGCACCCTTTTGTTATAAACTCTTCGGAAGTTGGAAAATCGCGAGAAGAAGAAAATAAAAGAAATATTCTTCGGTTCTCGTAAGAATTGGATGGGACCGAGAAAAATCATTCCGGTGCTTATCGCTGTTAGTACTTACATTCATTGAACACCATTATTGACTTGCTTTCCCGCTCAGTCACTCGGGAATAAGGGAATCATTACGCGCAACTTTCAAACTGATGATACAAGAGCGCTTCTTCAGTGGAGAGCAATTGCAGTGACTGTTCCTTTCGCGGACCGGGGGAGGCTTGTTCTTTTATTTCCGTTCCCTTACTTCCTTCTCTGCGCTCCTTATATTATTTTTCGAATTCTCGCGGAACGAACGTAATGACCGTGAGCGGTGACAATCCGCTTGGGATAGTTTTCGCGTTGTTCTAACGACGGGGAAAGTTGTTACGTATTGTATAGATATAGAACACTGTGTCAGGATTTGATTTATCAAGGCTTCATTGATTTTAAATATTAATAATATTATTAATAAATATTAATAATTGACGGAAGATCAGGATTGGTTAATTTTGTTTAAAGAGGTAGAAAAATATTCTGCATTTATACTAGAGTTTATGGTATTTTAATAATCTTGTCTTATTTATTTCTCAAGTTTTATGACGCACTTGGTCGTTTGTCAAATAAAATAAAATCACGATAAAATAAAAAAATAACGTAATATAAAATAATAGCAAAATAAAGGATTAACATAAAGTAAAATCGGAGTAAAATACAAAAATAACATAATATAAAATCGCAATGAAATACAAAAATAATATAATATAAAATCACAGTAAAATAAAAAACAACATGAAGTGAAATAAAAAAAAATTAAATAAAATAGGGTAGAATCACGGTGCAGTCGACACCAAGATTTTCCCCAGGGCGACCGGCCGCGCCTACCGTGACTTCTGAACGGGATTGTACGCACGCAGAGCATATTTATGGTCTCTTCGATAATACAGCTATTTTCCGCCTCGTCGCGACGGGGCGAGCATCGATCAACTTCAATTATTATCAATTAACGCCGGTCGCCAGCGGCTCGCGTTTCTTTCACGGTGTTTGCCCTCTCGCTGGACCCCGAGAGAAATTTTCCGGGAACAATGCCGCGGCGCTGCGCAAGAAAAATAACGACGGAGGTGGAGGAGGAGGAGGCGGCGGCGGGTGGAGGATCGCGGACGAAGGACGAGCCCCACTCGAGAGGAGTAGGAGAGGAGAGGTAGCCGCGATCCAGAAAGGCAAGCAGCGCGAAATCGTCTTCTTGGCTCGCGAGACGAAATTAACTGAATTGGCCGCGCATGAGTGGACCCTCGTGACGTACGGGCCGAAATGAAAGTGAGGATACCAGCGGCAGCCCAGCTCGAGTGGAGTTTTAAGTGAGCGAGCCAGCGAACCACAGCCGCCTCGCGAATTTCCAGGCCTGCCTCCTAACAATACATAGCAAACGCCGGGATCCTTCTTCCCCGGCCTGTCCGAGCGCGCCGCGGGAGCCTTCGCGCGTAAACACTTAACACGTTCGTCGTTCTCGTTTTTCTAATCGTTCTTGACGCTTTGGCGACCGGCTGCCTGCAAATCGGATTTTTATTTCGACCGGTAACCTGCAAATCGAATTTTTATTTCGACCGGTAACCTGCAAATCGAATTTTTATTCATATTGATAGTAGCCTGTAAATCAGTTGTCAATAATTTGTTATCTATTAATGACATTACATAATTTTTTAGATATTATAAACCTTTTGCGATAAATAAAGTAAATAAAATAGATGAAATAAATATATAGCCTAGTGATAATGTTATGGGAATATAAAAATGTTTACTGCTGAATAACCGGTTGGTAATGTGTCATACTATACATCTTCAAGTTTATATACAGGATGCCAAAAATTATGTTAATTCTGGGAAGAGATGAATTCCTAGCACTTCCTGAGATCATTTGAAATAACTTTTTCCTTACTGGAAATGCTATCCGTGGCTTCGTCTTCGAATTATTAACGAAAAACGGTAGCCAATGAGAGGCGAGATCAGCTGGCGCTAGACAGCCAAACCAATCAGCGGAACTAGGTTTGGTTTGCTCTGTGCCAATGGCAGAATTTGGAAAGAGACAAGATATCGATACAAAAATATTTATCGCCTAATTGAATTGATAAATTACAGTAAAAAATAAATAATTAATTCATGATTTAAATAGAATCCTTAGTTATGCATAATAAACTCCAATTATATCTTACTTTCTAAATAACAATAAGTTGGGACAACGAAAAGGTAGGATGGAGGATAAGTATAAAAAACGAATGAGAAATAAATATTGGAAAACTGTTTTTAAAACGGTAAACTATATTGTTTCAAGACTAGTGTTGAACTTTCAGCTCGGTATTCGATCAGGCCGATTCTTTTTTTGCTTGCAACTGTTGCGGACACGAATAGGAAATCGATAGTTGCCATAAATAGTGGCGAGCGTATTGTGTAGCGTAACGAGGAAGCGAATCCCGAGCAAGTAAATTATTTATCATCATTAGGTTGTAGATTATAATACAAGCACTCCTCATTATGATCAAAAATCGTGAACTCGAGGTAAGATAGAATGTTATTCTCTGTAATATTGGTAGGATAATGCAACGAGCGTGTAATACGGAGCAACAAAAGATTTCGGTAAAGAAATAACAACCTCTAAAGTTACGTGCGTATATTAATTTGTATTTATTAAACGTAATCTTGTGAAGATGGTAGTTTGATTATATTTTAAATAATTATAAATAGATTATACTACGCTTCACTGTAGTAAGTATTAACGATGCTGTTAGATACCCGCCCGTCTATCTGTTAGATAGACGAACCCGTCTATCTCTGACGCCAAGTCGTCCCGATTAGTCAGTAAGAACGGCATAACAAATTACGCATCAACTCGAACTGACCCTTAAACCCGCCAGCACCTGCCGCGTCGCTTTCCTGAACCTCGGCCCGCCTTATCGTCCTCCACGTCATCCACCTTCCCTTCCGCATCGCATCCAAAAACACTCTACATATAATTCTTAGGAAAGACCAGACCTTTTTCTTGAAGCCATACCGGACGATCGCGAGTACGAGTCGCACATACACCGTTAATAGATAAATAAACTTTAAGATTTTGTACAAAACGTGTTGTGTTTTTTTCGCCAACGCGGAATCCAACAATGCGCTAACAATAATATTTTAAAATCTAAAAGTTGTCATCATGGAATAGTTTTATTTAAAAAAGAGAAATGATAAGTAAATTACTGTTAAATGTAGGATATTTTAATCGTCACAAATAGGCAATGAATATTTTGAATTAACTCGTACGAACTATCCTTCCATTTCATTTCACGCGACAGACATCGACTACAATGAATGTTGACAGTCATTATTGCCTCCATTACTCATGTCTCATTATAGCCATGACGCCATCGGTAGGTACAACGCAACAGAAAAATGATAGAGCTACATAGAAGATCTCATCTAACCTAGACCTTGGCGTCTACTTGAATTTCTAAATTCCAGCAGTCCTACATTTTCAACAGAATACTTTCACCGGCATATTAGACCTAATCAGAGAAACATAAAGAACAATAATTATGGAAAGACAAAAGAGAAACTGCGAGAATAAAAGCCGTAAAGAAATCGATATCCTTCTCCAACAATTTCAAATCGATCGCGAACGAATCGATTGCAAATCCTGATTCCTCGACGATATCTAAAAGCAATCAAATAATTAGCAATCCGATCGTGATTGAAATTTCGCGCGACACGTTTCACTCTATACTTTCTGGCTCGAGTGATCGGCTTTTGGGGCGAGTTTAGAAATGCTACCGGAATATTCAAACGCGCGCTATCGGTCTAGTAAACATCGATAAGATACGGGTAGCGGAACAATATAAATCCGTCGGCTGAAGGACGATGACGAAACCGGGAATGACGCGGCGGGAAAAATTTTCGGCCGTACCGGGGCGTAAATATTGACACTGCGAAGAAGTGGCCATCCGCCGAGAGTGATAAATGGCTTGGAACAAAAGGGAAAGAAAGTTCGTAATACCCAGCTCCGTCGTGGCGCGCAGCACACGGCCCGCGATACTACAATTTCCGCTGACTGACTGCCAGCGTGTTATATTCCCAGTTCGTTCTCCGCTATCGAATCATTCTTCATTCGCCGACCGATTAATTATGTCTGCTACGCGGACAATTGGCCATTATTCAATTAAGTTTCCGCGCGCATCATAATCAGAGCACGTCCGACGCGACCGCGCACGTACAGCGATGCCGGAGTAAAAACGACTGTGACATTACGGGGTTGTTTACTTTGTTTCGACGGTGTGCTCGCGATCATTTGTACCGGCGTTTAGTTTCGTCGATCCTGAACTTTAACGCCCTACCGTACTTCGACGAGTTCGACTCCTGATGGTAATTCGTCGTAATAAATTATTAAGTATGGATGTTATTCTGATCTTTAACCTCTTAGGCACGGCTGGATTTTGCGCAAATAAAGTGTTTCATAACTAAATTACCATTTTTCTTAATATACATTTTTTTCCATATATAGTATTAATTACATATATTTTTTTTCTTAGTGTAACGTATATGTATACACACTTCCACTTTAATCGTTTACTTTAATCATTAATAAAACAATTGAGTAAAGCACGCAACATTCACGAAAGCCACTATGGTGGCGCGTCGTGCCTAAAAGGTTAAAGTTGGAATAAAATTCTAATCCCTTGTTATTAATATTTAAGCATTTAAGTATATTCAGGCATGGAATAAACATTAATGTACTGTCTCTTTCAAGACATTATACCAAGATAATGACGCCACGTACAGTTAATCTTATAAATCTTATCTAATAAATCCTGAACCTTGCGAATAAACTAAAAGGGAGGAAATCATAGTATACTTAACAAGCAGTATGATAATTTCATTTTTATAGAAACTAAGGCTGATTCAGTTTATTTTAAAAATAACGCCAAACAACTGAAACTCAAGGAATAAATTTATAAAAACAATTAAACTCACACAGCCAGGAAAAGTCACATATACTTAGCCTTATCAACCTTCATTATAATAATAAATACAATATTACGTTTACTATCCCTCCTTAAAGTCCATTTAATCATAACATTAAAAGGTACTTAATGTTCCATTTACAAAATGGAGGTCACCTTGGTTGCTAAGAACATTCAAACTAGAACAAATTGAGTCCGCTGTAATATTAGTGATACGGGTATATTACTATTTCCCCTTCTACCATCCTCTCTCTAGAGTGGGGGAAATAGTCAACCGCGTTCATGTTGCAGATCCTGTCGCAACACTGGCCCGCGGAAGTTTCTCGGTAGAAAAAAACGAATCTACGAGAGTTATCGGCAACCGAGCGGAACAATTGCAATTGCATAATCCCAGACGATGACTAGGAGGACTTAGTGATAGTCGACAGTCCTCGCCGCGTGGGAACTAGTTATAACACCGATCTCCTGGATCGTGTCGACCATTGTGAAGCTGTTCGTCGTGCACGCGGGTCTTAGACAGCTCGGATCGCGAGATTGCCGCCGCGGGATGACCTAGAATCTCCCACTCTTCGGCTCGAATCATCACGTGCACTTGATAATACCCGCGTTGCATCGCTCCCGACAACGGTCGTTGTCATTAGTCGTTGCCGGTAGTCGTCGATGGTAGTTGACGATAGTCGTGGTCGGTAGTCGTCGTCGGTAGTCGTCGTCGGTAGTCGTCGTCGGTAGTCGTCGTCGGTAGTCGTCGATAGTTGTTGACGATAGTAGTTGTCAGTAATCTCAGTAGTAATTATCGGTAGTCGTTTTTAGTGATCATAGTCGGTATTCCTTTATAGTGATCGTTGCCGGTAATCGTTTCAAGTGGCCGTTGCCAGTGACAGTTGTCAACGTGCGTTGTCAGCGAAAGACTGGCGACGGTGACCGTCAACAATGGGGAACGAGACGTACAAGAACTCGTCCGATACTATCGAGGAGATTGACCAGTGGATCAGTTTGATGACCGAGCGCATGGGCAAGGACTTCAAGCATGTCAGCTACAATCTCGAGTCGCCGGGCGAGTCGTTCTTTCTCTCGAGCATGTTCTTCCTGAGCATCACCGCGAACTATGGCGACGAAGGAAAGAAGACCATTCGCGTCGTGGTGAAGAGACCGCCGCTGTTGCCGGCCATCCGGGACATGTTAAAATCCGACGAACAGTTCCACAACGAGATACTGTTCTACGACAGATACGCGATCGGCCACGAGGACCTACCTGTTTGCTACTACAGCCACGAGGACCCGCCGACCAAGAGCGTCCTCATCCTGGAGAACATCGAGGAAAGGGGATATCACCTGTGCTCGTGGAGGTAGATGCCTAAGATTAATTGCTGCGACTGTGTTTCTTGACGACGACCGCGGTTCTCCGGCTCATCTTTAATTGGCGACCATGCCTGCCAACGTGTTGCTCGGTCGTTTTATTACCGCTGATGCTGTGCATGGTTCGATAGTAGTTTCCGCAATTGAGCTCTGAGTGTAGGACTCGTGATAGGCGACGAAATTGACTGTATTGTAATGTTCTCCATGAATGAGTTACGTGACAGGTTTTTAGCATCTATATCAGAAATGAGTAGATAAATCATAGACGAAAGCAAAGGATAACGTTAAGTTAAAGTTAAATAAAATTAAATAAAATTAAGTACTTCACTTAAAATTATTAAGGAAACAAGGGAATGTGTATATATACAATTTTCCATAATAATCTGCGATTCATTAATTACACTGTCCAACACAGATTCCGCGTTTCATTAATCATTCGACGATTCTTACGGATTTGGTGAAATCGTTTTTTTCCATTAGCCTCAGTCTTCGAGTAAAATAATTATAGACATACATTTGCCACGTTCTCATACATGTCACGTACTTGAAATAATTCTAGAAGTACTTTTCTGCTCAAGATATATAGATGCTTAACGTAAGTACAATGAATTATCTCCAATTGCTTGTAAGCGTACATGGACAATTTAGGAAGAGGAAATACGATTATTCGAACCACGTGGCTCGATTTTATAATCGCCGATTGTCGATATCTATAAAGGCGAGCTGCGAGGCGCGAATAATCGTATCTCCTCTTCCCAGATTGTCCATTTTTGGTTCCAAGTTCAGGGACGATTCGAGAGAATTTACTGATGTTACGTTACTGTCTTCCGTAACAAGCTACAGAATAGAAAAATAACTAAAAATATTAGATTGTCGATCTACGAGCAAGATCAGATTTTTTTTCAGATAATTAAATGAAATTAGAGTTAGATGGTACCTGATTTGGTTTCTTAAATAATGAATGAAATACATTAGAATCCTTCAGAAATGTTATCTTGCCTTTCGTGTTCTTCATAAATCCATAAAATTCTCGATCTAATAAATTCATAGTCGTAAATGGGAGCACTTAAAATGGCCATTTGACTCTTTGCACTCGCAGAAGAAAATACGAAACGCTGAAAAATCCTATTGAATCGAAAATGATTCCTTCCGACAATAACATAATTATCAGCGATATCAAACAGAACATTCCAGTGCAAAGTGTTGATATATCACGTGCTCGTTGCTACATAATCTAGCTTAGAAAATCATCTTAAAATGATATGAAACCTGAACCGAGCACTCTACAAAATTTCATAACTTATTGCTAAGCGTAAATTAAGTGAAAATAATGACGTGTTCCAGGTACAACGTCCCCATGGACTACACGATAGCCGCGCTCCAAGAGATCGCGCGGTTCCACACGAAAGGTTACGCGATGCGCGATCACCGTCGAGACGAATTCTTCGACTTCGTCAAGGACATAGACGAGTCGAGGTACCGCGACGACGACCCGGTGAACGGTTTCGGGCCGATAGTGGACGCGACGGCATCGAGATGCGTCGATTATATGCGGGAGAACGGCCACGAGAAGAGCTTCTGCGACAAGCTGTCGGCATGGCTGGGGAACATAAACGAGAACCTGATAAAAAAGTGCATCGACGCGGAGGAGCCGCTCGCGACGATATGCCACGGCGACTTCACGTTGAACAACACCTTCTTCAAAGAGGAAGACGGAAAAGTGAAAGCGATGTTCATCGATTTCGCGATGATGCGGTACGGATCGCCGGTGCTCGATCTGTCCACCTACCTGAGCCTGCACTGCGCCGAGGAGCTCGACAAGAACATGATCGAAAGCGTCCTCAAAGCGTACAACGACTCGCTGATCGAATGCCTGAACGAGAACAACGTCGAGAATCTCGAGCGATTTTCGTACGAGGCGTTGCTCGACGAATACAAGAAGAAAGGGCTGTTCGGTTACACGATCGCGTCCTTTTTCCTGTCGACGGTCATGGGAAAATGCGACCTGACGCCCGAAGATATGGCCGACATGCCGGTCGACGAGAGAGGAGAGTTGGCGCGATCGCTGGGCGGTGACGAGATCAACGAGATCTTGGCGAAGATGCTGCTTAATCTGCTGGAATTTGGATCTTTGAAGGATTTGTTTTGATCTGAACATTTGACTTGCGACTACGGGTCATCGAGTGTCACTTTGACTTTTTGATCAGCCTTTGCGCGATGATGGAGCTTTTGCTAACGGTACCTTTCGAATAATTTCCAAATAATCAGTTACGCCTGTGTTTATAGAAAAAACTTTAACTCACGTATCTCAAAGACTGTTGATTGTCTGTTGTAAAAAGGGTATCATTCGTTTAAATATTAAAAGCATTGCGGAATGTCTGATCGAAAAATCAGAGCTCTCCTGGTCCGACGATCTCACTTTATTATTAGTGGTTGTAGATAATCAATCTGTGGGAGACTAATATTCATTTTGTATGTCGGTGGGTCCAAATTGAATTTACATAATATTTAAATATTAATATTTGAAGCTACGTTGAAGCTTCATCGTTCTATGAAAAATGGTTTCCGCTTGCAAAATGCAAGATGCTTGAATGTATACACCACTAGGCATCGTACATCTTAGCTCCCAAGTTTTATCTTATTAAACAAATTCGAGTTGTTAAACCCTTGTCGTGTTAATAATAATCTCGGTTATGAACGTTATTCTGTTTATTCAAGTCGGGATAAAATTCTGTTCTCTCGTATAAATAATAGATTTCTTTCATTTAAATTCTTGAAATCGAGAAATTATCCTGACTGTAAACAAAATGGCACGACAAGGGGTTTAGTAATTTTATTAATATCTGTACTGCCGAGGAAGCTATGTCCATCTGAACTAAAGAATGCATTGCTACTTTTACATTGAACAAAGTAGATTACTCCTACGAACGTTTTGCGTATTAGTTCAGAGACCGTATGAATTAACTTAAGCAGCATTAACCCTTTGCAGTATAATAACGAGTTAGACTCGTGATAAAGATTTCATGCATGATTTACTGAATATGAATATCACTAATTTATTTTAAATCAAAACCAAATTTAATTTTTCCATTATCAAAGTACGAAATATTATAGAAATTAATTCTAAGAGTTAGTTGTAAATATATGTATCGATACGATAGTTTGTAATCCACGGTTTTGTAAAAGTTGACTGCGCTATTTGCGACTTCGTTCACCCCCGATTCGTTCGAGCGATCGGATCGCGAGTGTCGCATCGGCGTTTAGGATCGAATTTCTCTCGAGTCAATCGGAGCGCACGATTTCGTAGCTACCGACGAAGCGTGTTGCAACGCATCTTCTACCAAAATCAGGTATTAGGCGACGAACGTATTACCGGGATTAGGGTCGACCTGTTCTCGTAAGTGGTGACAGGAAGACGAGGGTGGATCAACGACCTTGAATGCATCAATGAGCTTGAACACTACCTATAGTAGAGGCTTGCTCGGATCGTAAATGCATCGTAACTCGGATTCAGTTTTCGTGGAAGATGAGGAATGCACGAGGAGAATGCGACGTAGGTGTATCTAATATTTACGTTTCAGCGAAACGTCAAATTCGTGCTGCAATAAACTGTGCAGAATTTGTAAAAAGTATATTAATAAGACATTTAGGTAACCAAAAATAAATACGCGAATGCTATAATTTTTGTACCTATTACGGACAAATGTGAATTCTGCGAACGCAGTTTTATCATGGCAGTGTAAAAATATATGTCGGCAATTGTAACTGAAAATTATTATATTGATTAAATTGATTAAATTGAGATATTAGTTACTGAACCTGTGTTCAAGTGCGTGAAATTTAATCACGAGATCCTGATATTAATAGTTATTATAGTATTCTATATTTTTCAATATTCGATCAATTTTTCAATATTACAATTTTACAGATTTACGTTCAAAAAATATATCGACGTTAGCGCATTACTTTACTAATTTAATTTTATTAATGAGTAGAATTCTCGATATAAAGGTAGAATTTGTATAATATAGTATAGTATAATACAGTATTCGAATAGCATAAAGTTTAACTCTTTGCAACTTTCCCTTACCTTTCGACAATGCTACAACTTCAAGATACTTAACCTACAAAAAATTACTACCATCAATTCGCTAAAACATCTTCAATTCCTTTTACATTTATGTCATGATTACTTTTCCTTTTCCAAACTGAAACATAATATCTTAATAATTCATATTTTCCAGGCAAATAAATTAATAAATTAATAACGAACCCATCATACTACTCTCCAAAACGAAAGCATTATTTCACATATGACATATTCTGTACACACTGGAATAACAAATCGATTTACAAACCCAACAAATAGTTGCTAAAAAGTTCGTTCATAAACGCCGAAAAAATAAAGGAAATTAATTTCCAGGTACAATAGAGCGACAATTTTATTCTGGTCGCGTAGCTCACGGTCTCATCTCGGTTGTATGTTATTCAAGTTGTATCAGGGGTTACGGGACACCATGTGCATGCCGCGAAATAAAACTCGGCGGCCCGGCACGGCACGGCACGGCGGCGGCGGCGCGCCGAGACGATGTGCGAAATTATTCTTTCGCCTATGCAAGTACGGATCTGCCTTTCAAATAGAGGTACTCCGGCCGCGCAGAAAAACTTTGTCATTTCCATATATTTTCCCAGACTGGCAGCAACGTCTCCCGGGAAATTCACTTACGCTCTAACCTGAATTTTAAACCCGTTAAATTTTGCTCGTCGCGCGGTCGCCGCTCGCCGCTCGCCGCCGCCGATCCTGTTTCCCGGAAACAGGAAAACGCGGTGGAAAAGTTCTTCGGCGGCGGGCGGGGAGGGGGAAGGGCGGAGGGGTGGGGAGGGACGGCGGTGGTCGATTTGCCGGCGAATATTTCGCGCGCGCGCTTCGATTTATCCGCGGGTCGCGGATGATCGCGAAATGGGGCGCGGATCGGAGCGGAGTTGCGGTTAATGCGAGAACACGAGCCTCCACTCGATGTTATGGTTAACCGTAAAACGAGCCGGCGCGGTGTTTTCACGGAATATTTAACTGTGCGAAGGATCTCCGCGCTTGTGTGTTTAATGGAAGCGCCGCCGATAGAAAATCGCTGCCTTTTTTTAAATTACGGTGCAACCAGGGTTGTCGCGAACGCGTTTGGGTACAGGTTCGGATAACCGAGGTGTTCTGATAAAAGAGGTCTTTACTAGTTATCCCTCGCATTGTGTTTCTGTTCAAGGCTGCAGATTGGATGAGGTTCAAATTTTTATAACTGACAATGCGAGAAAATAGATGAAGTTCTTATTTCAATGTTCGACGTCATCGATTAAAAAAATAATAATTTTCATAATTTTTAATATTGTCACGATGAGTTACTTTCGTGTTCGTCGAATGAGTTTTGCAAAATTTACGATAAATTTGTTTACAGTTAATTTATGAAAGGGCGACAACCTAATCTCACTTCTTAGCTGCCGAGAAATCGATGCAGTTATTATTTTGTCTTTGGACGTCGTCGATCGAAATAAAGAACGATTTTTATAATTTTTAATATTGTCATCAAGAATTACTTTTATGTTCATCGCCTGAGTTTTACGAAATTTTTGATAATTCTTTCGCGATTAAAATACGAAAGGGCGACATCCTAACCTCACTCCTTCTTAGCTGCCAAAAATAATAGATCATAACTTCTACACGTGATCCTATGTATTTAAATGCATATTATATATATGTATATATATTTTATTTTCTGCGATATTATTACATTTATTAACGATTATGCAGAAAATACGGTCCAGTATTTTCGCACCAGTTTTTCCCATAAACTAGATTCCCTACAAAATAATATCATTTCGAAGACGAGAGTGCGAGGCGACGCAAAGCCTGCTCGCTTTAGTTATTATTAATCATACAAAACCGGCCCTTGGTACAAAGCGTGCAATTGTTTTAAATTATAATTACTGCCTTAACGATCGCAGATCAGATTATCTACACACTCGCGATTCGCCGGAGTATTATACAATATGCAAATACATCGGATCAAGCTACATAACGTCACGAAAACTGTGTATATCGCTGTTTCAAGTTGATCATTATACACGCAAGCGGGGCATAAAATATGAATTCATTACTTAGTCTATGAGTGCAGATGAGGTAATTACGTAGCGAAATTATTTGGTGCAATATCACGGGCGAGAGACGATCCCCATAATGAAATGATTGTGTTTCTCCAAATGGAATCATTAGCAGGTATTTGCCGAGCGTACGATACGCTGCTTAGCGTTTTACAACGTTTACCGGTACGTCGAGAGATCCTCTAACCTGCACACGTGTTCGTGATATATATATACCTGTATGTTTATTTAGAAAGACACGATTCTCTCCCGTATCTACTACACGTTTCCTTTTTGCACCGACGCGCGAGCAAATAATTCTTATCAGCCGGCCGAAGAAAATTCAATCTCGTCGACATTTTTATCTGAAGCAATTCTCGATCTGCGCTCGTCAAAGGAATCGGTGATAAATGCTAGAAATGAAGCAGCGCGGTGGTAAATTATAACAGAGTTATCGGAAATCTGTCTATAAAATGTTTGAAGGGTTCACGCAGCGACACTGACGCCGGTCTGAATAATTCTTCGTCGGTTTGATCGACGCGTGTCACTTCTGCGTACACGGAATTGCGTAAAATACGAGTCCCGGATTGCGGATAATGATTTACGAGGCTAACGGAATGTTTATGGTACCGCGACCACGATAACAAGATTTGTTGAAATGGAATTAGTATACCTAGGCGAATATCTAACTAGTTAATAGCTGCAATTTCTTTACGCAGAAAATTATTTTGTGTCGAACAGTGTGCAATTTACTGTGCTTACATTGTGTGTGTTTAATTTCTTCGTATTTTGTTTAAATGCAATACTTTTATGTAATGTATTGTTTAATAAAGTATGTCTGTTATTCTTCTGGAACAGTTAGCTATTTTTGACGAGTATACCCGTCACGATAAAATGACAGTATTTTGTACCAGGACGAGTATACTCGTCACGAAGAAGTGACATTTTCTAGTAGGACGATTATACTCGTTATAAAGAAATAGCAATAATTTGTATTAGGACGAGTATACTCGTCGCGAAGAAATGCCAATATTTTATATTCAGACGACTATATTCTTTATAAAGAAATAGCAATATTTTATATTAGGACGATTATACTCGTCATAAAGAAATAGCAATAATTTGTATTAGGACGAGTATACTCGTCACAAAGAAATGCCAATATTTTGTATTTAGACGTCTATATTCTTTATAAAGAAATAGCAATAATTTATATGAGGACGATTATACTCGTCACAAGGAAATAGCAATATTTTGTATTAGGACGATTATACTCGTCACGAAGAAATGCCAATATTTTGTATTTAGACGTCTATATTCTTTATAAAGAAATAGCAATAATTTATATGAGGACGATTATACTCGTCACGATGAAATAACAAAATATTATATCAGGACGACCATACTCGTCAAAAGCAATTAACTGGTTGATAACGGAACGACGAGCCCATTCGCCGAATAAGGAATCGACTACGTCGACTAGCGAAATGCATTAACAATTCGGGCCGACGGTGAAATTACTGCTGATTTATTCAGCCGCCAACTATGTTACAATTACCCTTAACCGAATTCTGTTTACTATTTTATTTAGTGCTATGCGACGATGTAATGCAATTAAACGAAAAGTGACACGGAAATGGCCGGCAACTAGGCGGATCGGGACATTTCGGGGGGACGGGGGGGGGGGGGGGGGGCTCTGGCCCGTCAATTCCGAAATTACATATCGTTTTCGTAATTGGTACGTCGCCGTACAGGACCGTGAAAACCAACTCATCAAACGCGCGATCGAACATTATTGCGAACGCTGTTCGGCACGGTTCTTGTTTTAAATCGCGCAATTAGCGCGAGTGGGGAATAGTGTACTTAATTAAATCGGCGCGAAGGTGTCAACTGCTATTATGCTCTGTTCAAGTATTTTACTTTTGTGTAATGTTGTGTGGAATGATTAAATATGAAATGTAACTTTGTTGTAACAAGATGAAGCGATGGAATAGATATTATGGCATTAGAAATTATATATTATAAATATATATAATATTAAATGCTATTGTTGCACTAAATTGGGGTTCTTGCGACTTACTTGTGTTAATTATGACTTACGCGTTATGACTATTAGTCTATTAATAATTATAAGTTTCAGGGACCAGTAATGTAGCTATTAATGTATTAATAATCATAAGTTACACAAGTGTTACTTTTAATACATTACAATATTACTATGTACTATACAGGGTGAGCCAGAATTCGTAGTCCAACCGAGCAGGGAATAATTTAACATAAAATGAATTTGGTATATTTTTTTATCGGGGGCTTCGTTTTCGAAAAAGTTGACTTTAAAGGATCTAATTGTTGAACTGATTCCATCATTGTGAATATTTGTCACCAGTAACTCGAATGTAAAAATATTTATAGTAGAATAAAAAACTAAATTCTTAACAAAGTTTAACGAGCTTCAAAGCGTATTTTCTCAAAAACAAAATCCTATTTAAAAATATATTATAATATATAACATAAAGATGTTACACCAAATTTCTATTTTTTCCACATAAAATCATCCCCTGCTTCTTCACCAAATTCCTCGCGTCCACCGGTCTTCGACGCTCGGTAAAATGCAAGACGAATCGCAGAAATAAATTCCCGCGAATCTGACGTGTTCTTCTTTTTGACCGCAAAAACAGGACGCACAGATGGATATATGTAAATATTTCCCGTAGCATATTTTTCGACTGCAATGGCCTGCCGCGCCGCACACGCTGAATATTTAATACCGCAAATTCAACGTCCCGAATAGTTTTAGTTTTATAAAAAAAAAATATTAAACTGTTTCCCACGTTCGCGGCGTATCCGCCGAACGGTGGTCTCCTTTCGCTATTTTTATTTCAAGGGATGATTTATATCGTCACGTTCTATCGGGCTCCTTAACGTCACGCGTGCACATAGATGTATCATAATTCAACCGGAATAATGTCGGTATAATGTCCGAACCGATAGCTCTAAAAATCATGCGGAAGCCAATATAATAAATTCGGTCTGTCCTTTTTGCAGAATGAGAGCACGTTAATCTAAAACCTCAATCATAAAATTTTGTGTTATGTAACTGTAATAAATTAATAAGTCTTTCACGTATGTGAGGTTATGTCAGGTTATGTTAATACCTTAATAATTCATCATTTCCTACCAAATAATTAATAAATCGTATTTTTCCATCATACTACTCCCCAAAACGGAAGCATTACTTCAAAGATGGCGTATACTGTGCACACAGAAAGAACAAATCAATTTACAAACCCAACAAACAGTTTCTGAAAAATTCGCCTGTAAATACCGAATAAATAACGAAGAAATTAATTTCCCGGAACAATGGAGCAGTCATAAAATTTTATATTATATAACTGTAACAAATTAATCAGTCTTTCACGCGTGCCAGAGGAAATATATAAAATAAATAGAACAGGCGAAGAACGTCTATTAAATGTATAACAAAACTAACCAAAATGTTTATACAAATAAATCATATTTATATAAAATCACAAGAAAATAATTACGTTAATTTACGCTACTTAACCTGTGCGTATTTGCTGATTATTCAGCGAAGATTCGATTAGCCGTCAAAGGCGACGAAAAACAATGAGCGGAGCCGTCAAGACGCGTTTCGCGCATCCGGACGCCGCGGGGGTAAGAACTACAATTCCCCGTGAGAAGACGCGCATTCGAATCCGGGAAGTTCCGTATCCATCTGTCCGAAGTTCGGGCCCGGCAAGTTCGAATAATGCCGCGACACGCTGTACATATCAACCGCGGTCGAACTTTTCGAATGTTTGAGATAGGTTTAACGATCGCCGATGTGAAACGGTGCTCCGGGAAAGGAAGCTACATGGCGGGGCGTGGAGAGGGGAGAGGGGAGGGGGAGGTGGAGGGGGCAAGGGGGGACGCACGTTATAGGACGGGCAAGAGGAGAAGTAGTTCGACGCGAGCTCAAATCGGCTAAATCGAGCACGAAATCCGAGACGTGCGGGGACACTTTAATCGGACTTCGCAGTTTCCCGGTTTTCCAGCGCGCGCGCGGGGGCGGAGGGGGGGGGGGGGGGAGGGACAGTCCTCCGCGGACTTTTCTAATAGCTTCGGACGCGGCCCGGCGGGAGAGAGAGAGAGAGAGAGAGCCTTTTTGTCGTTCGAAACGAAACGCTCCTCGTAAACAGTTACCGGTTTTACCTTTGGCCCCCCATGAGGGGGGGGGTGGGGGGTAGGGGAGGACGGCCGACTTCCGACGGAATTAAGTAACAAGATTCCCGGGGCTTGCTCATCACGGCGAGCTACGAAATAAGATTCATTGTAATTTTATACGCGGATCCGGGTTATTTATGAACGGACGGCGAGGGGAAACGAGGGAATCGAATTTTATCGTGCATTACTGCGGCCAGACGGTGGGGATAGATCACGCCGGCTAATCAATTAGGCTCAGCTGGGTTACCGTGTCTCGGCCTTTACCGTGTTCAACGGATTAATCGATGAGGCGAAAAGATTTGGATATTTCTATGGGGAAAATGACTTATTTTGAAGCAGATCTGAAGAATTCTTGTCTTTATTTTTTGAGGATTTTTTTTAATAAATCAGATTTTATGGTTGTGTGGGTCTATTGGTCATATATGTATATCTGATAATATTTTTTATATTAAAGTACAAGATAATTTTTCCGTGCGAAAATAGTGATTATTATAGGAGGTTATGTGTCCTTGTATAACTATAACTATAATTGTTCTACAAAAATGTAGCTTCAATGCTGCCATGATTTAATTAATTATGATATGAACTAAGAAGTTCAAAAAATATTGACGTTTACTACTTTTCGTCGAGGTTATGTCATAACCACCAAGCTTTTACGACATAACCGAGGTTATGTCACAACCACCAAGTTTTTATGACATAACCAAGATTATGTAATAATCACCAAGGTTATGCCAACAATCACCAGGTTCTTATAACATAACCAAGATTATGTAATAATCACCAAGGTTATGTCAATAATGACCAGGTTTTTACAACATAACCAAGATTATGTAATGATCACCTAGGTTATGTCAATGATTACCAGATTTTTACAACATAACCAAGGCTGTGTTCTAACCAACAATTTCTGTCGTCCAAAAATAAAAAATATTACAAAATTAAGATTGAAGACGCGTTTCAAGTAAACGCGAGCCACCCTTCGACAACAGATCCGTAATCGTCGGTCTATATTTGCGAAAGTCAACGAAATTACACAGCGTCGTTTCGCCGGGTGTATCGTGAATTTATGATTCCATTCTCGTATTATCGACGCCGGCCGTATCTTTGATTCCCGCCCGATAAAATATTCATCGGCACGCGCAGCCCCGGCAAGATGACAGCGCCGGTTCTGGCGTGTGCTTCGGTAAACCGGGTCAGAAAAGCATCGCGGCAACGGCCACCGCGACCGACCGGATTCATTCGGATAATGAAAGGGGTATATCTCCGATCGGCGAAAATAAATCCATCGGGCGCCGTATCCCGAAAAGGAGTGTCCCGCGAGCATTCCGGAACGGTTCGCCGGCCGCGCATTTCTCCACCGTACGAGTATTGTATCCCGGGGTCTTCGACTTCTCGTGTGTGCTACTTTATTTATTTGCGCTGCTTGATTGTCGTTTCCCGTCCACCGGAAACTCGAGCGTATTTTCTCGGGGCATGCTTATTTCGAGCACAAACTTGACCGACCTGACCCTTAATTTAATAACCTAAAATAACCGAAAGAATTATCCAGAGACGGAACGTTTGCCGTCCGCGACCGTGCACGTGCGTCAAATGTAATTGTTTGTTTGGCATAATATATATTCCGTGCATGCTTCAGGTTTTATACGTCTTCTTGAAACACGGAATATTTTGTATCTGCTAGGTTTGGATTATAAAGGCTTTGCGAGGGTGTAACTTAACCCTTTGAAATCGATGCCATTTTAACTGTAAATCTGAAATAATTTTTTATATAAATTTTATTAGGAATTAATTTCATACATACCAAGTTAACTCTTGTGATTCATACCAAAACTTTCATTTGTAACAGAAGATATTTCGAACGTTTCATTTACTGTTGAGTAAAATGCAATCTTACATCGATTGGCAGAAATTGTTATTTCGCCGAATTTTATTTAACAGCATTTGCATGGCAATATTTTACCGTGCGACACCTGAACAACCATTTCAGGTTCCCTCTTCTCACAGGGATTGAACGCAGAATCGGGGACATATTTTTTCGAACATGGATTAAAAAAGACCAGTTCATCGACATCGCAAACCGCGCGGAACGCTATCCATCGTTCTATATCTTTTTTTGTTACGGTTGCTTAAAGTATTTTTCCGCAACAAAACTCCTCTCGATCTCCCTGTCGCTCTTAAATTTCCAAATCATTCTTTAGTTTCATGCTCCGGTGATCTGTCCTAGGAAAGGAGGAGGCCAGCGGACCGCTTGAATTTCAATCCGAATGTAACACTGTCAGCGCTCTTGAGCTTGATGCATGCACCGTGATAGTGTATATATCACTCAACCAGCGAGAGCTACTGTTGATGGGGGGAGGAGTGGAGATACATCCGACGTTCCCGTTTCCGTGTTAAAGGGGCTTGAATTTTTCGCCCGTGACGCTGCTACATGTTCCAAACGAACTGCGCAAGCGACGGCCGGCGATACGCGCGCCCCGAAAACGAAGTTCCGCTTCATTAACCTGTTGCGGAACAGTCCGAAGTTAAGAAGATATTGAAAAAGTTCGGCCACCTTTGGATAATAAATGAAGATATAAGCGAACAGGCCGGAGATAAATCTTCCGATTAACAGCGGTGTTGATCGATGGCCTAGTTTCCACGAACAATCGAGTAGTTGGACAAGCAAGCCGCGAAAGTGAACGAAGCTGTACAAGTACTTATGGTATACAAGTACAGAAAATTTAAATTAAATACGGAATTGACAAGGTGTAAGGGCGGATTGATCATCACTGGGTCGATTAACTGATCTGCTAAAGTTGATATTGTTAAATCTGAACGACTTGGCACATTTATATTTATATCACTTGATAGCGAGGACTGTATAAATGCTTAGAATTTAATTGTATTTACTAATTCACTTTTAATTCTATTTTATTTGAATTTTAGTTTCAATTTTTATTCCTTTAAATACTTTTACTCGTATTATTGTTAGCGCACCTGTGTTATCATTTTCTCGTCAGATGTTCTGCACCAATTGCAAGATTTAAAGCCGAGTATGATTGAATTTTTTTCCTTCATATATTTAACCAATTTTTATTTTAATTCTAATATTATGGAATCTCTTAAACTAGTTCACCAACATTTCGCCGAGTCTCCACGCTGCGTTAAATCTGACCTCGCGCGTTTAAATTGCCAGCGAACGCACCGCCCCTATCGCCGAGCACCGCGAAAGGAGTTAACAAAATGCGCGCCACGTTTTCCTATGAATCCCTAATAAACCTCGATCACCGTCAAGTACTCCGGCGAGCTGAAAACACGGGGTGGAATCGATCGGGAACAACACCTCGATAAATAATACCATTTGCCCGGTGAATTGCGGGAAGCTACGTCCCGCGGGATTTCCGGGTACACGAGTCGGCCCCCGGGTGTGCGCGGGCTCGGAGATGGGCTTCCGGGTTCGCCGATGTTGTTGTTGTCCCTCCACCTGGGCCGGCAGGTGGATTCATTTTTCCGCCGGCGTGATTGACAAACGTAGCTACGTTTCGCGTGACGGAAATTTTCGTGTGACGTTCGGCTTTCGAATCGATCATAATACTTGCCCGTCGCGGCATTAAGAATTAAAGAAGAACGGACCCGGCCCGCCCTGAAATATTGACGTAATCACGTCCATCAGTTGTTTGCATTGCGGCGAACGCGGGCTTCGACGGGTAATGCATGATCTTATTGCCGGTGATCCAAGCGCGGCGATATTGATTCGACGCTGCAACTGAACGGCGCGGGCTCGCGGATATATGGGAAGGTAGACGCGATACGTTTACAAAGCGTAACAATCTTCAAAGGATTGAGAGCCATTCTTCGAAGCGACCGTATTATTACTCACAATTAATTGTGATTTTTCATACATTTAATTAGCCCATTGCGCTCCGTTGTCTCTTCTCAGGGGACATCGTAATTCTAGTATATCACTAGATATTATATACTATATAATACGCAGTAAACTATGTAATATAAAATATACTATTTAATACAAAGTAAACTATGTAATATAAAATATACTATATAATACAAAGTATGCTATATAATATACATAAAATATACTATATAATATAAAGGTTCGTAAGGGCTGGTAGGTACCATCCATAACTGCGCGGAGTGCAAAGGGTTAAAAGAAATAATTTGAAAAATACCTTGATAAAAATAGAGAAGTAAAATATAAACCATGATAATGAAACCTATCGCGTTAATCAACTCTGTTAGATGCAAGCGCACTGCGTTGATTTCTAATTTACACTTTTCTCGAAAACGACAAATAAAAAAGAATTTTTCAAATATAGAAAACGTTATAAATTACCGGAGTCTGGTAGCATTTTTTTATTTTCCTGTTGCAACAAGTAATGTCTTACTTAAAGAAGAACGCTTTACCTGATTCCAATTTTTGCAAAACAATTAATTCATTAAGGAAAGAAGAATTTCAAAGAGATCCACGATCTACCTGCAACAGTGTCTCACTCGACTCCTGAACCCAGAATCCATCACGTACCTATAAAGAATCCATGGTTCCCCGCCGGAACAAAAAGGGTTAAACTGCGAAGGCACGGTTACGCACAGGTCGTTCGCTCACCGTGTATCGAACGCGCACGCTAGATCCATCAATACAGGGAGCGCGTCAGACATTTTTGCAGTTCCCGTCGGGGCTTCGCGGCGTCCGCAACGGGGAAGGAGGAAATCAGGCAGCCGTGGAAGGGTTGGCCGTCGCGCGGATATAGAATCTGAAAAGGAGCGGGAGCACCGGGAGGATATGGAGGCCGAGGACGAGAGGTAGCTATGCAAATGCAAGAGTACATTTATCTCGGCACCACGCCCATGTATTTCCTGGGAGCTTCCGGACGCATTGTCGGGGGCGAATCGAATCCCCACACCCCCGGCGGTAACCCCCATCCCCACCGAGCAGCCTCTCTTTCACCTTCCACCCCCGCGAGTCTTCCCTCCTCCCCCCGCCGTCGACCAACTGCCGTTGCTCTCGTTCGCCGCGCGCGCGCGCGCGCTCGTACGTGGTACGCGCGCGCGTGCGTGTGTGTGTGTGTGCCGCCACCCAGGGCCGATACTCGAGAGATTTACGAGCAAACTAGCCCGGTCCCCAGGGCTAATAGACCGGCAAGTTATGGGCCAATTCAATTTAATTTCGAAAATAAACAAGCGCCGACGGCGACGTTGGTCAATTTATTCCGAAATCCCGCGAACGGCTCGCGATACCGCGCGCACCACGGCGAGATGTCGTAGGTCAAGATCGTCGTGATCCACTGGAAACGAGATCGTAAGAGAGGCTGGCTCGAGAGAGAGGAAGGCTTGGAAGGGGGTGGCTTCGTCTCGCGAGCGGCCCGCGAGCGACTCGCTGAAGCGCCGTTGATTCGCTCCAGTGAATCGGTGACGTTCAATTAACCACTTAATCAGCCTCGGCCGCATACAATATCCGCGCGCAAATTGCTCGGCCTGGCGACGGGCCAGCCGTGTTTTTTACCGGGTCGCGTGTCTCCCCGAGACGGGGTCGAACGTGTACAAATATTTCTCGCCGCGAATCTGGGCTCACATTGTGCTACCTCTGCACCTTGTGTTTCCACGGCCGAGATTGCCATGATGCTGGACGACAAGGCGCATTTAGACCGGCAAGGAAAATCGAACTGATCCGTCATAGACGTGTCTTTGACCGGTAAGAAGCACAATGGAAGTCGAAATTAATAGCTGCGTGCGGAAAAGCAGGTTTTACTCTTAGCTGGGAATACAGAGCCTGGCATAAGTGGATCTAAAGTTTAAAAAAAATTACTTCGAGTTGAATTGTCACCCCCAATATGCAAAGTACATATTATATTTAATTTCTGTAGGAAAATTAATATCATATATTATTTTTATAAAGAATATACTTTAGCAAGTAGTTGTCACAAATTAGTTAACCCATTGCACTCGAAGCCATTTTAACTGGAAGTCCAACATAATTTTTTTGACTTAAAGTGTTTCTATTACATGTGACAAAGTGCATTTTATGCATATGTAATTGATTCTTGTGATTCGTGGTTTCATTCTTAACAATTTTTTAAATACGAACTTTGTTAGTATGAAGAATATTTTGGAACGTGATTGAAAAATTTTAGTAGTGCCTATAAGCGAGTGTAACGGGTTAAGGATCAAAGCACAGTGAAAGATTAAATGAACGATTTAGATATTAGCCTGACAGAATGTACATTGCATGAGAAGCACTCTTCGATGTCACTCTTCGATTTTTCAAAACAATGACGTATCAATTATATAATTTGACATAACCTCGATATACTGTTTTGATCCAAATTCGATTTGCATACCCCTTTATCTGCTTACTAAATGTGTCCAATCACAGATCTTTTTAAACTCTTATTGTATTTTAGGATTAAATAGAAACATTTCAAATCCTATACAATTTTCCAATTTTATTTCTCATTTTTTAAATATTATATTAACAGAAACATTTCTCTCACGGATTGGAAAATTCGTCCGTATATTCCTCGTTGTCACGCTTCCCCCTAAGTTGTCCCAATGCCTTACAGTATCAAGTTATACACACAACGAGGGTCCCGCTAACATCTAAGTACCAAAGTAAACGTAGCTACGTAAGTAACGCAAGTTGTCGGAAATGATTGGAGACAAACAAGTTCCAGTCATTGCAGGCGCGCAGGAAATCACGTAACAATATGCTAAGCCTTATCATCCAAGAACTTTAACAAGGGAGGGAGGGAGGGAGGTCATGCGAAGGTGTCTCTAACAACTACTTGCAGCGTGTTTACGTCGATGTAAGTAGCACTTAGATACACTTGTTCCATTCACCAAAGGAGTCAGTTTATTTGTCAAATATCAGACTGTGTGCAGGCGTACAGTAGTCGTCTGGGTCCGTTGTCTTCGGCAGTAGGTATAATAAACGCAGCGAGGCCCGTTACAACGAGCCATCTCATATCGTGCTAAATTCAATCTAGGACGTGCGAAACGTTCCGTGCCGACTCCGCGAGGACTCCGGCAGCGCGTCCCGTGCGACGAAAGATATTGCAACTTTACTTAATTTCACGGATACCTGACGCCACGGCGCGCAAAAGACGCTGCACGCCGCCGAGGGGGATATTGCAAATTCTATGCACTCGGAAAACTAAGTGGAGCCCCGCGACGGGAGGCGACGGGTTTTACACGGACAACGGCTGTCGGAGTCGTGTAGACGGGCAACGCGTAGGCGTAACGCGGGGCTGCCGTCGTGTGTGGGTGAATATCCACCGTTCCGAAATTCGTCGTTATGTCCCGAGCGCTCAATATCCGTTTATCGTGGAGGAACAGAAAGTCGCGGGTGCCGCCGCATTGCTTCGCCGCGTTCGCCCCCCACCCCCCTCCTTCTGGAACGAGACGAGCGTGCTCCGCGCGAATACGCTGCGACCGCGCGCGCGTAAACGCTTCCTTCCCTGCCGGGGCCGACGATCGAGCTCGAAGCCCCCGAGATGCTGTGCCGCTACTCTCGAAACTCCGTCCGCGATATGAAACGTAAACGGGGACGGTGTAACATGTTTTCGCGGAGCAGAAAGCTTCGCGATGCCGCTATATTTATTCTCGGTATTAGCTTCTGTCGGGACGCCCGCGTTTATGACGCGGACGCTCTTAGAAAATTGTTCCTGCCAGATGGCAGAAACGTGTACGGTTCTTAGGAACTTGCAAAGCATAAATCGTATTGGTGATTGCGATGATCGAAGCGCAGATTTTTATGTATAATACATATGTACAGGATATGTAAAATAAAGTGGCATAAGTAGTAGAATTTTATACACTTGTAACAAAAATTATTAACTGTAACATAAAGTTGAGATATTAGAAATTTATTTATCAATAAATATTTTCCCGGGCTCCCATAAAATGCCCGGGGGTAAATAAAGTTGCGATATTTTATTATAATATTATTATACTATTTTTGTACTGTTCTCAACTGACCTAAATTATAACCAAAAAGAATGATATTTTTTGAACTTTTGTTTAATATAATAAGCTCTTTTCTGAGAATGTTATTACGGTATCAATGAAATATATAAATTAGGAAAGAAAATACAGGTCTTTTTAATAAAATAATATGAAATGTACAGTTTATTAATAATAATAGCAGCTGACGAGTAAGGTGAAAACAAAGGAGATAAAAAGATTAATGTATGTACATTGTGGAGATGAATGTCTGTCTACCTGTCCCGTTCACGAAAACAAGAACTACAGCGAAACTTTGTTTCAGCCGCGCCGTGTGCAACCTCAAAACTAAGAAACTAGGCTCTCTTAAACATTATTAAAGTTCTCGTTTTGCCTGGCTTATGTTCGTTAGAATAGGAACATCAGCGTTCTATCTTTACAAACGACGGGCGCAGGTTGTTCATAACTGGAATACTGCGAAGGATAAAATACGGAAAGCACATGAAACGTTGAATCGAGTATGTTAACATTTAGCATAATAATTTTGGTTATTGCGCTGTTAATATTTATACAGCGTGGTGTAAGTAATTAATAAAATATGGATCACAAGATTTCAAAATTGGGTCACAGAGATTCAAAATTAGGTCACAAGTTTTTCTAAGTTACGTGACTTAAAGGGGTATAGTATGTAGTGCATTTACTTTTTTTTTTATAGATGAACCATCCGAGAGATTTTAAGGTCAATTTTTATCCATAAATAGGACACTGTAGTTTTCATATAAAAATATGGAAGAACGTCGAATTTTGATTAAAAAGATATTAACTTCCATTAGCTCCAAAACTAATAGTTATCAAGTAACTTTGCCTTATTTTTCCAATTTTTTCTTCACCTTTTTACCCTTTAACTCGTTCTTTATATTTTCTTATTTTCTTTATATTTTCTTATTTTCTTTATATTTTCTTATTTTCTTTATACTTTCTTATTTTCTTTATATTTTCTAATTTTCTTTAATTTTGTTATATTGTATAAAATCTCATTTAAAGTGTAAACTCATCACATATTATTAAACTTTTGCTACAGAATGTTCTTCATGGTAACAGATTTCATATCAGATTTCTGTTCAGCAAAGTATTACTACAGAAAGCAGAGTTTCCAACAATTTTGCATACATGGAGAACGACAGCCCACTGATGATTTCAATCTCTAGACGGCAATGATGTCCCCTGCGCGAACTACCCCACCGTCTTATGGCTGCTTGGCCGCACGAGAGTAACTCTCGAGGGAACCATGTCCACTTTAGACTCGTACGTCTTTCACTCTCTAAAATAGACGTTATTGAAGAGTGCGCTGTCAGATAGTCATTCTGAGGCCTGTGTCTACTAAAGTGTTCTACTTTCGAGAGTAACCCTTATAACTGTCTACTTGATAGTAGACCACGTGCTCGTACAACCTGGCAAGAAAAGTGTGCTAACCTAAAAATCCTGATTTCGATGAATTGCTACGTAAATGTAGAACTCGGCAGACTTTGTAAGAGACTTTGTATGGCCTGGATTTATTCTAAAAATATTAATATTAATACAGTATTTTTTTTTATATCAATCATACGTTCATGTTTCTAATATTTTAGGTAAGTAGGCCAGCTGATCGCTGATCGAAGAGGACACTTTTTTGATAACATATCTTTTAATGCACGTCTGAGATATTTAGATCCTTTAGATATTTATCCATGGTCATTTAGATTAGGTTCATTTAAACAATTCGCAATCTTGCCATTAACCAAGGGCAATTCAACAGCTATTTGTCAATTAACAAAGTTAACTTTTTAACGTACTTTACAAGGAAAATCAGTGTTTTGATACCTGCTTAAACAGCTAACTCCTTAATGAAACAATATCACTAAAATTGTGAACTAAATTAAATGAACGTGCTCTATTTATTTTTTCACTTACAGCTTCTCATCTTATAAAAATGCCTCTACGAAAATATATATTTCACAAAGTCTCAATAAAGTATCAGATCATCCCTCTAACACCAATTTCCAAGACACTCGACTACAATTCTCGGCATTAACTGAACGCCGGTTTACCCGTTCAACGCGAACGACGGACCTCTGTAATAAAAAAGGCTCCGTAGTAAAATACGCGCAGCATTTTTCCAAGAACCAGGTCATCCGAAAGTTTCATCAAGATTTAGCGACGTGATCTCGCCTTGTATTGAAATGGAGAGGCTCGATCGGATAGCAAGAACGGAAGCTTTTCAGAATCGTCGAAGCCTCGGACGGTCGATGCGATCTACAATCCCGACGTCGACGTCGACGGCGACGGCGACGGCGAAGACGACTGGGTAGGAGTCGTGTCGCTCGAAAACACCGGAGCCGTGATCCGACCGCATACGTGTAAGCCGCGACCTCAAAAGAGGCCGGGAACTTGTAGACACGCGGTCACACGCCGTCGGCTATCGATCCCGTCGACGCCACTTTGCGGCGAGTGTGTCTCGTGACGAGGAGAACGGAACGATCGCGGTCGCTCCACGGATCGGCCCAATCGATGCTATCGACTGACCGGATATTTGCGGGATCATGGCCCCCCCGGTAAATATTGCTGTCGTCGAAATACGCTTGTCAAAGACGATCATATGCGGTGGCGATCCCTGTACACGGCCACGAAATTCGGGCCAGAAATGGAATTGCACGGCTAGTTAGGTTCCTCGTAAAACCGATGCGTCCGCCTGTATTTACTTTCGTTGCTTGCTTTTGGTTCACCGCTTCGCTGTTGGAAAGTATACCGTGTCTCTTTTATTAGAGAACTTGCGAGGGGTTCGTCCGACTACAATTCGATGCCTGATTGTAAAATTGTGGATCTCTGTGTTAAACATTTGGTAAACTAGTTATGACAAGTGGAACTGTTTTTCAATGAGATCATCGTTCTATATATTATGTTTGTCTATTTAAATACCGAAGGTATGGCACTGTCGTCTAATTATATTTTAATATACTGTTATTAGAGCGTAGATATTTATGCTAAATATTTTTAAAATTAATAGTAGGTACCAGGACATGTTTTTGATACCTTAGCTATTCTGTGGATCGTACGAGACTCGCTGTAACAATAGGTCATCTGTCTTTTTTTTAATCACAGAACTTACAACAGCGTCATTTCGTTGAATTACATTTTTATATATCATTAAGAAGTTTTAAATTCTAAAGTAGAACAGTTTAAATTTAATCGTAACAAACAGTCTTTCTTTGGAACATATTCACTGTCTAGTGCATCATATGGAACTTACAGTAACAATCGATATTGTATAATGACTGAGAAGAGAAAAGTGTGCAAGAGAAAAGTGTCTACATCAAGAGAGCGACGCTATTAGTCCTAAGAAATAATTTAATAAAATTTAACAAGTTAATCCGAAACAAAAATGAATAGAAAACAATATTGCAAATAAATATAAATAGAAAACAATGGCAAAACAAAAATCTTAACCAGTTGAAAATAACATAGCACCCCAACCGCCCTCTTCCTACCTTTTGACATACTTTCATTTAGCTTGATCACTTTCACTATAAAATTACTAAAATTCACATTCTAATAACAAAAAACGAAAAATATTTAGTCGGTCAAACCTATCCTAGATTCCATTTGTTAATAGCTTCTGCCCGTCCGCGCAACATGCTGCATTGGCGTAGACGTGCAAAGGGAATCTGACATCAAATTCGAAGCGTTTTCCTCAACAGGTACACTCTGTTTCAGAGATTCATGGAAACCACGCTCGGCATCGGACAGATTTACACAGGTCAGAGAAGTATACGTAGAATCAGCGTCAGTTAAGACACTTCGACGCAGTGGATGCTACAGCATCGACCAATGTAAATAGTTACAGTCCGCGTCAATTAATTCCTTGCCGTATCATTTTCATCATAGTTACAATGCCAAGCGTTTTCTCGATTGTAATGATTTCTTAGGAGAAAAAGGAATTATTTATTGTACCTCTATATTTACTAGAACGATTAAATATTGATCTAAAGGAGATAGCATTTTATTACGACTTGAGAGAACGAAATAATAATTTTATTTAACCCTTTGCACTCGGAGCCATTTAAACCGTAAATTCGAAATAATATTTCTGGTTCGTGGTATTTCCATTCTATTTAACAAAATCAATTTTTATGCATACAAAATTTATTCTTGTGACTCCTAGCAACAGTTTTACTACCTGACAATTTTATTCAATCTAAACCTTATTGTTGCAAAAATTATTTTGGAATGTAATAGAATAATTTTTGTGGTGCCTTAGAGTCACCACTCGAGTGCAAAGGGTTAAGAGAATATTAATGGAAATCTCCACCACGAGACTGGCTATTAAAGTACGGCAAGGGGTTAAAAGCCTGCGACATCGCTATAAACGAAATGCTTCGAAACGCAGTTTCCTTAATACTTATAAATTTAAACGAATTGTTTAACAGATTGTTTAACAGATTATTTAACATATTGTTAAACAGATTTTATAATAGATTGGAAACGAGAATCGTAAGGACAACGCGAAACCATAGCAGAAGGAAAGAGTAACATCGGCCACCTGAAGGGTGACCGGCGCAGCAGTATGGCTGCTTTAACCGATTATTTAGCAACGATCGTTCCACGCTATCGTCCGCTTAATGCCAGCAATCTCTTAGGATCAGCGGGGCTGATTAACAGAAAACGTCGCTGATTTATGCCAGCGAAATCCGGAAATCCGTGAGCGGATAGTCTCGCGATTTACGATCCGGCGGCACGCGTGCGTGTACGCGTGCGAGTCCCTCCGCGACGCGACGGCTAAAAAGAAAAGGGGTGAACGAGCCAGGGCGTGGACGGCGAAGCGGGGGAAAATTCATGGACGGATGTCGGTTTCCGCGAGATCGTCGAAGGATGTCGCGGGACATCCCCGTGTATCGGCGCGGCCGCGGCTTCGTTGATAGAAATGCAAATTCGCGTCGCATCGGCGCGGAATCGAGCGGGCCTGACACGAGTTAGGGGTGGTCTCGCGGACGCAATTACGCGTGCGGTGTTCAACACGCCGCTGGAACGGTATGATTAGGGGGGATATGGCATGCGGCCGCCGCGCGAACTCCCTGCCTGCTTATCGTCGGCCGACCCCGGCCAATATTGACCTCCGATAATCGCCGTTTCTTAACTTTCTATCCCGCGCCGGTAAAATTTAATAAACGAATTCACTGGATCTCGATAACTTGCGTGCACGATCAAAATCTCGGCGAAATCGGTTGACATTGTTTCGAGTTACAATGAATTGAAAATCGCAAAATCACTGTCAAAAATATGCAATTTTTAACATTTGTCAACACTTGCAGCTTGGCTCTGCGTTAAACGAATTTATATTAATCCTTAGCACTCGAGTGGCGCCAATGAAAATCGTTGTATCATTTCCAAAATAATTTTGACATTATTAAAGACCCTTCTATTTAAACGATTGTTAAAAGCGTATCAGTTTCACGATTCACCAGACTCAATTTCATATTCATAAATTGTGCTAAGTTATATAAAATGGAAATGCAGCTGGTTAAAATAGCTATGTTAGATCTAGGATTAAAATTGGCTGGAGTGCAAAGGGTTAATAAGGTGAATGACTCGTTAAGTTCGCAATTTAGATTTAGAATATACCAGGCTAACTACGGACGTCACTCATATTTTTCGAACTACAATCAGAACTTATCTTTCTGCTGTCGTCACCTGCGAAGAATGTAGATATGCAACATCTATAAATTTTCTTCCTCCTATCGGAATTTATCGACGACAAAGCGAAGCAAATCGGTCTTCGCTGTAGAAGAAATCGAGCAAAGAGTTGCAGCATTGTTGCAGCGTTCGAAACAGAATTTTCAATCTACCGTTAACTCGCGGACCAATCGCGATGCCGTTTCCCTGACGCAGTCCGACTGCGCTGTACCTATACTCGGAGGATTAAGAAAAGGAGAGTGCCGTCGGACCGTACCTGGTAACAGGAATAGCAAATAGAGCGAAAGAGAAGCCGAAGGAAACGCGGAGATACGCGAAAAAGCTGAACTAAAGAGAGGAACGGCGCTGAACGTCGAGATATGAGGAACATTGAAAGGGAGGGAAAAATAAAAAGGACTGTAAAAAAGGCTGAAACGCGAGGCGCTAGATTGGAGGACCGGAGAAAAAAGGGGCGGGAGAGAGCGGCTCCGTTGGAAAAGAAGAGGACGGGAGGTGAGAGACTTCAAGAATGTGACGCGGGAATGGGAAACAGAAACCGGGTTACCTACGTGCAGTAGACGGATTCAACGGCGACGGCGGACGAAGAAAAAAAAATACGAAAAACCATTTGAAAAAAAAGAAGGAAAACGAGTCCGGCGCCGCTGATCGGATATCGATTCTCGCTTTCGAATTTTCCTGCCGGAAAGTTTTTCTTCGGTCGGCGAGCGATCCCCGCAGCGAGACAGGGCCGAGAGGGTGTTTGCGCAAATTGGTGATCGCGCTCGCCGAAACGAAAGCCGACGCCGACGCGATTGGCCCGCTCCTCTGCGGGAACTGTCGCGGGAATAGACGGGAGCGCACACATTTGAATCGAAACTTCGTGGAAGGGTTGCCGCCGGTCGCAATTCATACCAGCCGCGACCGTCGCGAGCGGGGTGTAACGCCAAGATCGGTGCTCGAAGTTTGACGAATGGCTTCTGTCTGCGGTAAGGGCACCATTTCGCGAGCTTCTTTGCGGCAGACTTTCTTGGACGTCTTATTTCTCGGGGCTGCCTTCGGTTTCGCAAAAGCAGGAGGGCCGGTCAAATAGAATACTGAAATAACCGTGGATATGCTTGCTTTTCAATGGGGAATGGTTGAGGTTTGTGTAAGGACTTCTGTATTTGCACTTTAGACACTTGTGCGGTGGCTTGGAGGACTGGTAAATATCTTGATAAATGCGATCATGTTGCTTTTGGGGTAAGGTGAAGTATTATGTGTGATGGAGTTGCTACAATTCGAGAGGAAGTCGTCACTGTTGGCTAAGGTATAGGATATTCATTCTGCAGCTTGTAAATAAAATTAGGTAATTTGGGAAGAGAACAAAATAAGCGATAGTGTATTGACGCCATGATTATTCGAGCCTCGAGGCTTGTTTTTGTAGCTGCCGATTATTAACAACTGGGTAGAAAACTTTTACACTCGTGTCTCTTTTCCACAAATTTCCTATTTTTATTTACAAATCAAAAGACAATTAAGGAAACTTTTCTATCCGTAGAATATATCATTTCATGAATTAAATGATTTATTTTCCTTTCAAAGGAACCATTAAGTGTAAGTTTAATGTAACTCCCTGTTAAACATATAAGATTATATATGCTTTATTAATCTTTATTAAGTCTGATAATTTTACGAATTTTTCATATTCAAAATCACGCGAAGGACATGATATTGCAGTTCCTTAGATTCGCATTAACCCCGGTTGTCACACGTCAATAATAAAAATTCACCATTTCATTTGAAAAAGCTCCGGCAACCTTAAAATCTCAAAAAATATAACCTCGATAAAATCTATTTACCTATCATACTAATTTTACCCCCTCTGAACCAACTAATGTTCTCCTCCGACATTTCTCAGTATCCCAAGAAACAAGCGAGAACATAGACGACTGAAAACTTATGCTGAATTATGAAAAATTATGCCGAATAATAACTCTGTAACTCGTTCCCTCGACCCATGATTCTTACCTGGAGAAACCGAAGTCCCCGTGACGAATAAAATGAGAATCCACGGTCACCGATTTCCAGGTTGATGGGGCGATCAATCTCCGCACCACGAAGTTTCATAAGAATCCATTTTTATACGGTGTCACGCACACACGCGCGCGCGCGAAAGAAGCGCTGTTAATTTCGCGCGCGCGATTACAGCGAACGGCGCTCTCATTAAATCCTAACAGCAATCATGAATCCTTTCGAACCGCCCGCGGGGACGCGGAAGGGAAATTCTTACGTTTCATTTGAAAGTTTCATAAAACGTAAAGTAATCTCTCGGTATCTAAATGGAGATTGAGACACCCGGGGAAGGGGAGAAAGGAGTACTAAAAAGCGAGAGATCCCGGAGTCCTTAAGACTCTTAAAACTCTTAATTACCGTCCGAAACGATCCGACCGGAACTTAGTTCCGCTAGACTGCGGCGCGACCAATTGTTGATTCCGCGCGAGTGACCGAAACTTTCATGGTGATGCCGTTCGAATCGAGTCGCTTCGTCGCGGGCCGATCGGTCCGCCGTAAAACTGATTTTCGCGTTCGAACACGCGCGCATTATCCGGCCCAAACTGGGATATCCAACAGCCATAACCGTTCGCGCGATTATCATTTCTGCCGGCTAATCCCGCTATACAATCCCGCCATTACGAGTCCATAGAGCAGGCTTACGAGCCGACCAGACAACGAGGTGGCATTACGAGATTCGGTAGCAAGTAAATGCGCGCCGCTGCGGAAAAACGGGAACAGAGAGGCTAGGGCCGTGGCTCTGGGCAGGCCAGGCCTCTTTGCCTCGTTCCATCGGTACTCGGGCTTCCTTCCTCCAGGTTCCTGCGTTTCCTTTCTTCGTCCGCCGCGACGAAGCCGGGACTACATCCGACCGTGACCAGCCCTCGGCTGGTTCTTAGCTCGTTTCTTTCATTTCTAGGCCAGTCTATTCACCGATGCACCCTTCAATCGCGTCAGAGGTCTCTTCCGGAGCCGCGAGCATCCCGGGCTAGGATTATAGCCTTCCCGGTCTGCTGCTATCATCCGCAACCTCTCTGCCTCGTTCCTCCACCCTCTCGCGTCTTCTTCGTCGTCGTCGTCGTCGTCGCCGCCGAGCAAGAGCTTACGTCTGTGGCTTACATCGTTATTCTGTCCGCTTAATTTCTTCAAACCGCTGGCAAGAAGGGGGCCGCCGCCGCCGCCGCTCGTCGAAACGCGCGGCAGGTAAATAAGCCAGGTGGCGGGTGAAACCTGCGCGGAACGAGATTAGCCTATATCCGGTTACAGCCCTTTCGACGTTCTGCAAGAAGACGTCGCCAGCTCTCTCTCTCTCTCTCTCTCTCTCTCTTTCTCGCTCTCTTCTACTCGTTCGCTCTTTCTCTTTCTCTCTTTCTCTCTCTCGCCCGCTCTTTCTCTCTGTACGGCTTCGCGCTATCGCACGTTATCGCTGTCGAGCATCGGCAAGAGTCGCGTTCGACTGTTGCGGCCCCGATTGGGATTACCGGAATGGATCATGCATATTGCAAATGGATTACGCCGCCGTTGCTGAAACTTAGTTTTACCCTCCCTGATGCGAATGCTTTCAATGATTACACGATAGCCCGCGTCTACAAACCGTTCGCGCCAATCTCGAATTTAACAGCATTAATTAAAAGTATAATATACAAATGTTGGAATTTCAACGATGACTACCGATGGAAAACAGATCCAGCGAACTGTTTTATGGCCCTTTATGAGGGTGAGCCGTTGGCGACGAAGGCCCACGGATTTTTCAGTTCTAAAGCAGAAACCGGACCGTCAGCTTGCCACCTCGGATTACCACTACCACTGTATATATATAAGACAAAGGATAATTTTAAGGACTTTCTAGGAGAATAACCAAGTTTGTGTTGCTCTAAAAAGAAAGAGGTTATAATTGACATATCGTGTATATACAATATTTACAAATATACAAAGTGATTTATTAATTACCTAAAAAGAAAGAGAAACGACAATTAAAGTCTATTCTCCTCAATTCCTCCTAGGTCGATTATTGTATTTTATTTTATAATGGAGGTTTTATATTTCCACACGTGTTCGCTCACGTCACCTCTCTATGTTTTGATATCGCTCGTTGAGCATCGATATATATCGATTAGAGGTCGCGCTGGGCTAATGAAGCGCGGCTGATTTGATTTAAAGAAAGTGTACTTTCTTTACATATATTTTTCTCTGTATATGTAGTTCTGTTATACATCACTTATTCTACTGGATACGCGAATGTTCCGAAGTATTAAATCGAATTAAAAATAAAGTCTATTAAAGTTTTAATTCGAAACCTTTCAACAATAAATATAATCGTAAAGGTCCGAGGTCGCGTTCCGTTTCCAAAATTGTCGGAGGCCTTGGCACGCGGCTGAAATCGTCGAAAGCCGGATGGTTTCTTGAATGGAAGATATTCCCATAGCGCGTCGCGTGTCGTCGTAGATTAGAAATATGTATATTGCGTGTACGATTAACCGGCTTGTTATTTCGAGGCGCGAGCAGATTGTTATCCGGTCGCGGATAGCCGACGGTTCTCGGTCGCTAATTATATAAATAAATAAACGCGACTAGATAAGGAGGCAGTCTATAGACAGTGGAGCGCCGTAGGACGTATAATCGATGCGCTATTTCCAGAGCCCGCCATTAGCCGCGCAACTACAACGTACGCGCCGCTGGCATTGAAATCGTTCGGTTTATAATTCTTTCATCGGGCCACACCCCCTCCGCCGCCGCGAAAATAGAACGGATCGCGGGCGCGTCGTTCGAGTAGAAATCGTTTGCCCGCGATCCGGGGCTATCGACAACGGCGTTTCAAACGGAGAGGCGGCGGTTCTTAAACGCCCCCCTCCCCGCGCGCGCGCGCGGCCGATAAAGCACGGAAATCTGAATTAAGTCGGAAACCGAATGGAGTGGAGAGACTCGAGCGCGAAGAAGCACTTTTCTCCCTTGGAATTTTCCTCGTCACGCTAATTTGCATCGCGTTCAGCTCAATATTTAAGCGCCACTTAAAACAGTCGAGTATGTTGCGCGGCGGCCGCTCTTTCCACGGGGTTTTAAAACGTCGTTAACGACAATTGGATTAACCGTCAGGAAATCGCAGGCTTCTCCCCGGGGGCAAGTGTCATTCCTCTGTTCACGTGCCGGACACGGGCGTGTTCCGCCCGGTGGAAACCGCCGCGAAGAAACCGTATTTTTCTTGCCACCGTGGAATGCGCGGCGGTGCGCCGGAATGGTATTTTCAGTGGCCGTTATTCCTTTCTGCTCACTCATTATTCGCGTTTCCCCTTTGTCGCGGGCAGAACCGCCGGAAGAAGGGAAGTCGAATTTACGGCGGCGTAAAAGTGTGTTGACGGAACACGCTTTTCGGTCATTTCGGATACTTGTAGCTGGTGGGATCGTTGTTTGTGTCGAGTGGCTATTCGCGGACTTTTATATGCAGTGGTTTACTTGTTAAAAGACTGCATGGATAAAATAGTATTGAGCAGTACGGATAATACAGCGAATGTACTGTTTGAACGTTAGCGATTTATTAGGTTATGTTTCAATGTTTTGTCACATCTTTTGCTTCACTGTCTCGCGGAATTTGTGTTTTAATTATAGAAATTCATCGTTTTAGAATTGTATTAAATTCTAATAGCATCTCTTGCAATTGTAATTTATTAGAAATGTCACGTTCCTAGTTTTGCAAAAAAATAAAAAATGTACGGTATCATTTTACGTAACATTCACTTGGTACATCATTTTCTGTTAATATTAACAACCTATCTTTCGATTTATTTTAACTACTGCTATTTTAACTAATAACTACAGTTATTCGAACGTTTTCATAATATTAATAGCTATTATTAAAAATCTTAAATATCTGCTTTAATACAAGACAAATAAATAAATAAAAGTATAAGAGTTAATAACAGCTGCTATCAAAATTGTCACACTTCGAAAATAAGAAAACACGTGCACATTTACTGAAAATAAAAATTGACTCCGTGCTCGTTCGTGTTCGCATTTTTTAACACGAATAATTTCCAACTAAACTGAAACGTACACGCGTGCTAGAATTTTTTAAACGGCCGAGAGAGTGACCGAATAATTTTTCTCTTCCCCGTGAAATACTGATTTGTATTCATGCGAGTCGCAACAACGATCCACTACCATCGTCGTTCGGTGGTTCTCGAAAATGTTTCAAAACGCAATTTCGGCGTTTTGCAATCTTTCCTACAGGAACGAGAGACCGCGTCGTACGAGGATTTTCCATTTCGGATAACCGAATGCTGCATAAAAAGTCAACACGATTGTTTCAACCGTGACGAGTCGGGAAAGAACGGGCTTCTCTCTCGCTCTCTCTCTCTCTCTCTCTCTCTCTCTCTCTCTCTCTCTCTCTCTCTCAAAAGCGAAGAATTCATTTTTCTAATTTATTCCGTTTCTGTCAGAAGAATCAACTTCTGTTTCAGAAGTTCTTTCCACCTTTTGTAGTTTGAATGTTGCACGATTAAATATAATTGTGTATAATTTGATGAAATGAATTTATGAAATAAATAATATATCGTCGCTGATAAATAAACGACTGATGCGACGTTATAAAATGAAAGAAGATAAAGCGATAGAATATTTCTCTTGTTAGTCATAGCATCACTAATTTTAATAACAATTGATATTCGAAAGCATTATTAAAATATTGTTATTACCATGCAAATTCATTAAGATTTTAACATCATTTCGTATCCATACTTCAGCACAGCAGAGTAGGAACGAATAAATAAACTACGTATTTTAAAAGTGATCCAAATTAAACTATATTAAAATTTAGACATTTAAGGGTTGCATTTAAAAAAAAATAAAGAAAATATATGTATACAATATTAACATATCGCACTGGTTATACGTATCTAAGAGACATAAATTTACAAATCCTAAGAGATTTTATTATTTAAATAATGTACACTTTACTGCAGTCAACCACAAAAAGGTGACAAATGGCCAGTTTCACAATAAACGGCTCAAATCTTTCCGACTTCACGCCGCATATTTTTGAATACCAGTTCTTCCGACTACGGCAATTGGCTAAACGAAGAAGACGCGAGTTAACGAAGCGGTCGAAACCTACAATTTAAGCGAAACCGTTTACGGGAGAGTACTGTTCCACGTGTTGTGCAGGAAATTAATAATACGCTATCCGGAGTAACGAAGAGCCCGGCGTAGAACTTTAAAGTTGCCTTTTGTCATGCAAAGATCAATGGTCCGCGCGCGGTCGGTATAATAATTCCAGTCCGGGAGGGGGAGGTGCACCGTTGCCTCGGTCGCTGAAATATTTTCCGCCAGCGTCTTGCATAACGGAGGCCCGCGGACGATCGAAATACGCCGTATTGTTTCAAAGGGAGTTTATATTTATCGCTGTAACCGGATAAAAGCCTGCGGCCGACAGGTCGCATAATTTAAAAGTTCCTTCTACTCACGCTATTTCGCATGCTGTCTCGTCCCGGCCGACGGACAACGTGCCTTCTGTACGACGATTGCGCCCTTTTACCTGTTCGTGATCGACATCGATGCCTATTATCATTTTATTCCGATCGAAGAATGATTATCGCTGTGACGACGCGACCCCAACCTAAATTCCAAACGGACTTTAATTTTTGGAAAATTCGGAAATTTAAAATATGGAAAATTGGACGGTTGAAATTATTGTTTTAGAGTTGTTAAAGAAATTTAATTTATCAGGTGTAGATTCTATGCGTTGCGACGAGCTGATGGAATGCAAAAAGCTAGAAACTATTGTTTTAGCGTTGTTAAGTAATAATATATAGTATTACCAATGCGTAAGTTAATAAATAAAAGAATTAGGAATTAGCGAAGGTACTCAATTTTCCTGACAAATGCAGACAATTCTAATTTTGTATAAATAACAACCGTCTAATTGCAGTAGAAATAAAATACTATTATAATTGACAGAGATGTTTTAAACGCGTTACGCTTGTAACGTTACGAATGTTAACAAGGGAACGCATCACTGCGGTTTGTAATAGTCGTCTCCCGTCCCTACAAATTTGTCATAATCGCGTTTCCATAATATTCAATGCGAATTTATTAGACCGTTGTAATTCATGCAAATTCACACTCAAATGCAAATTACTTTCCGCGAATTTGTTTCTGTATAATAACGCGACTTCGAACCGGACGAGCTAAATATGTAAATTGTATACAAAAATGATTTATATTACGTAATATCGACTACGATTTATATTACGCAATATCGACTACGATTTATATTACGTAATATCGACTACGATTTATATTACGTAATATCGACTACGATTTATATTATGTAATGTCGACTACGATTTATATTACGTAATATCGACTGCGATTTATTACTGCAGAGATTTCAAAAACCGAGGATCGATCGCCGCGCGCGATCATCTCTTGCCGGTAGATCTCGGCGATTATCGACGCTCGATCTCCTGATCCATCGCAGGCTCTTCGAAAGATTACAGTGTCGAAATAACTTTTCAGCGTCGAACGTCATAACTTTTTCCGCCGTCAGGACACACGATGGAACTACGAATTTCATCAATTGTCGACCGCCGCCGTGAATTGTTGTTGATTGCGCGGAAAACGAACGGCGGCCGCCAGTATATCACGGAACACGGCTCGAAGTGTGCTCGGCACCGCGACAAAAATTATTTACAATATCGTGTAAATTGTGCCGATGTACCCGGGAGGGGAAAAAAACCGATGTAGCGGCTGCCGAATTCGCTCGTCGTCGCTCTGCGGCAGATGCGCGACTGAACAGGCGCGCATTCTTAACCACTTCGGTACGAGCGTCGACTATAGTCGACGGCCACAGATGAACACGCACAGCCGAGTGTCGACTATAGTCGACGGCCGTGATATGAACGCACACGGCGGAGCATCGACTATAGTCGACCATAGTCGACTGCCAAGAACTTTTGCCTTATCTCTACAATTGCAGTGTTTACGTCCAGAAATACACATAAATAAGCTTTTCTCGTCAAAGATCTGTAAAAGAGCAAAACGGATTCACTGTCGATGCACGAAGTAGCATGCGAATGGTGAGTGCCGGCTGTGGGCACAATTTCGTGGCCGATGCGCGCCGTACCGAAGTGGTTAAAACGCGATGCATGGAAAGGGTCTTATTTATTGTGGTATATTTAGTGGAATAACTGAAGGAATACCTGCAGGAATACCCGTCGCGACGCTTCCGATCCCCGCGACAGAAACCCACAAATTCGTTCTCATTGCATTTGACGGCGACTTGGACGGCTTCGTTGTTTCCGATTGGTTCCAATGACTCCGCGCCCCTCGCCAACCGGAGCAACATGATTTCCTTTCAATTACGGTCGGGACAGTATCAACTCCTGAGTAAGTTGGGCTGTCAGCTTGACAAAGGGATTCGCCGAGCAAAAGAAATCGGGCCGCCGAGCAAAAATAATCTCTATCGCAGCGAACATCGGCGCAACGTCTGTCGCGGTTTCATTAACCCTTTGGCTGCGGCAGACTTTGGCTCGCACCGTCCGTACCGATAGACATGCGTTTCGGAGGAAGTATATGAAAATATTCAATATACCGAATTTTATTACATTAAGCCAACGTTACTTGAAGTGAACATTAATTTTGAGATTTTTGTTACAATATTTAATCATCAAATTTAATAATAAACAAATTTAATACGAAACAGGCGAAATTTGATTTGGACGCCCGTCGGCGTCTACAGTACCAGGAAACCAACACGTGTCGGACGCCAATAGACGCCAACAGTAATCAAAGGGTTAAATTACAACCAAAGCGTGGATCAGTCCGCAAACTCTTCTATCTTTTTTTCGGACGTCTCGCGAACATAATGGGGTAAAAGGAGCCCTCGTTCGACCGCCGAGGAATCCTTTTCCGTTCGAAATTTTACGAATTTGCATATCATGAAAATGCAGAATGCAAAGAGAGCCGTAAAAAATGCGGGGAGAGTTGGAAATACATTTTTTAATAACTGAAACGTAAAAAGCCGTCGCGCGAAAAGGATAACGACGAAAGTGGATTGTTAGGGGAATATATGTATTAAAAATTTACGTCTCTCTTGTAATCTATCGTATCGGCGTAAATTTTATTCGCGCGATTTGTGTGTCGCGCGTGATCATTTTTTTTTATTGCCGGCGCACGGAACGGACAGATAATAACTGTAAAGCAACGATAAAACGGTAGAACGGTCCGCGAGTAACAATTATCGGAATGTACGTATAAATGAGAATTTAATGGTTTCTTTCGTGCATGAAATGATGCCTATAATTCATACTTAAGGCTCGCGTTATAGTCAGTGGTTGATTCAGTACAGGCCGGCACGAAGTTATATCTTCATCGGCCGGCTTATAAACGAAAGAACCGCTAATTGCCGTCGCTGAGAAATCGTAACAACGTGGCCACCAGGCACGTTAATGCCGACATTAGCATATTATAATTGTGGATCACGGTGAACGGCGGCGATTCGACAATACCGGCAGCAACATTTAAATCTATTACAATTAAACGACCGCTTCGTACTACAACAACGCGATATTAATTCGCGCAGGTCCTGCGTTTCGTTATAAATTCGAAATAACAGCGCCGCGCTGTACGCCAGAACCGCCCGTCTAATCGCGCACACATAATTCATAATAATCGCAAGTGTCCGCAATAGAACAATTTTACCGGGCGATCGTTCTGTAATCGTTGCAATTGCTCGTGTCTAATTTATGGACGCGATAAAATATTGAACCATTGCCGATAATTAAGCGACGCGATCGAGCAGCGGCCGATCAGAGCGACGATGAATTTTCTCCGCGCGCGGGGGACGGGGGGAACAAATTGTGCGCGCGCTCGAACGAAACAAGTGTTGAACGGTTAATAATATTCCAATTAAACGCTCTAGAACATTACGCCGGGACTCGGCGCGGAATAATAGTGGCGTCGAACAATGGGGACAGTGTCAACGGCCACTTAAAACGGAGCCGGTGCGGAATTATCGAAGCGACAAGTAACAACGGCCGTGTAACCTTTCTACGTCTTTAACCCCTTGCGGTATCTCTATCTGTAGGGTGACGATGATTAAACGGTTCTCGATTGTAATAATTTTTTAGAAAAGAAATAAAATTGGTATGTATAGTATGGCTACGTTTACTTGGCGTTTAAACATTAGTGACAGAAGGACAGAGTTTAGATTTTTCGAATGATGGCGAATACGTTTTAATTATGTAAGATCTCTGAGATAACAATATTGATTGGCAACCTGTAATATCAGAGTAAATACCTTTCAGATTGTCTACAGATGGATATTCAAGAAAAATATTGACCCACAAAGGGCCAAGAAGAATTCACGAATAATCATCATTTATTATACGCAGAAAATTGTTGGTAAAAACGATCTAAAAGACTATTTCTAAGCGAATATGTATAGATATATAAATAACGTAAATTATAATTTCTATGACTTCGACTTGC
This sequence comes from Augochlora pura, assembly GCF_028453695.1. Lineage (NCBI taxonomy): Eukaryota > Metazoa > Arthropoda > Insecta > Hymenoptera > Halictidae > Augochlora > Augochlora pura. Next base: position 4,099,884 of record NC_135773.1, on the reverse strand, counting down.
GAAATATTATAAAAATTAGTAGATTCATATGGAAAATAAAAATTGTCTCTATTAATTTATTACGAGCCAATAGGCAAGTGGCTCTATGTATAGCTAGAGATTTTATTAAATTTAATATTTTGCTATATTTTGCTAGAGAAATTCGTTGACCAGTCGATGTCTATTACCTCGTCGTACATGCGACGATGTCATGAACTAACTGATGTCCATATCATCGTCGGGGTGCTATTATGAGGTTAAATGATTCTTGAACTAGTCGATGTCTATTCTATCAACGGGGCGCCACTAAGAGCAATATAGTGTAAGTTAGCTTCAGCCTTGTAACTTTATAATGCTATTGCTTTGATACACTTCTTGCGGCGAAAGTTTAGCATTGTGGGTTTTACTAGCGACTGGAATTGAAATGTCATTGGATTAACCTTGAGCCACTGTTTTAATATCGCTACTGTCGCTATATTTTTAATATCGCTATTTATATCTTTAATATCGCTATTTGTATCTTTAATATCGCTAATGTCACTATATCTTTAACCCTTTGCGGTCGTATGTCTACTCTCAGCCACCAAAGCAATTTATTTTGTTTTTTTCATCTTTTTTATTTTTACATAAAATTAAAACATATTATCGTGTTACATGTGTCTAAACATTAAAGCGGAGTTAATAAATTTGGTTTTTCCTTCTTTTATTATTGTTATCTTATAACTGTTCACTGAGAGGAAATTAATTACGACCAGCATGACTTATGTATAAATTTAATACGACCGCGAAGTGTTAATATTGCTAATATTATTATATCTTTAATACCGCTAACATTGCTATATGTAGACAAATTGACTGTATATTAATACTATTGATGACTTGATGTTAAATTGACACTGTATCAATACTGCTGAGTGGATGTTAGACTTCCTATCGATAATGGTGCCTTGACGTCAATCTATTCTCATAGCAATAGTCAAACTACGGAGTTAATTTGAGGCAAAGTAATAATTCATCGATACAGAGTCTATTTGATTTCAAGTAACAATTATTGGTACAGAGTCTATTTAACCTCAAGTAACAATTATTGGTACAGAGTCTATTTAACTTCATGTAATAATTATCAATACAGAAACTACTTAACTTCAAGTAACAATTATTGATACAGAGTCAATATACCATCAAGTCATTATTGTAGCAATACAGAGTCAATTTGCCATCAAGTCACTACTATCGCATCAATACAGAGTCCATTTGACGTACATTAGGAGTCAATTTAACGTATATTATTAACGTATACTAACACTAACGTACAGACTACTACCAAAGAGAATTAGCATAAACAGGCACTGAGAAACGCAGGGACGTCACAGCATACACGTAGGAATCTAGACACCCCATAGCATTCTTTGTTAATTTTCCTCGGAAACGAAGCCTTCAACGAGAAAACCACCCTTAGAACAACTACCCTTTGGTACCACGATTACAGAACACCCTGTACGCGTTTCAGACCACGCCACGGCGTCCCGCTCGAATTTTCGGATCAAGCGGGTTCGGTCTCGGGGAAAAGTTTCGGGAACTGTGCTACACGGTAAGACGGCCGCGCGCACGCCAGCTCGCATAATCCCGAGCGGCATTCGACGTGTTTGCGAGCGACCGCACAACCGCCCGCGGTCTCGTCAAACGTCAGATTTACATTGTTTCCGTTCAGGCCTGGCTGTTGCACTGTTTTCCACGAGGCCCTCCTGCGCCCCCCGGTTTAACGGCGGGCGCTACGGCGAGGCTCGCGTGCCCCGCGGAATGCCCGAACAGGTTTTTAACATTCGTCGCGTGTTGGCCGCCGCAGCCGCCGTCGTTTCGCGTACATGAAAGGCGAATTGCCGCCTGTGTCGGAAATATGCAGACCCACGGAACATTATACACGCGACCGCCGGGGGATCGTAGCGACCGGCTCCGCTATCGCCGCACGACCGGGATCGCGCGCGCACACACATCCCTGAAATTTCACCGGAGCCGGGGATCGATCGGAATTCGTCGAATACCCCGGGCGGATAGGGGAGGACGCGCCGGCTATCGAGCCGCGATCACGGTATTTCTTGCTGCCCTCGCAACACGTCCTACCCGACGACAAATTACTTGAGCCGAATTCTCCGACATGGGCCGCGATTGTGTACGTCCGTGGTAGCCAGATGCAATTAACGGACGGCACCGCGCGGATAACGAGCGACGAAAGTGTCATTGATTCGATGGAACAACGTGTAGCCACGCGGTGAAAAATATACTTTAACCCTTAACGGGCGAGAGGCGATTCTCAGTCGCCAATCTGTTTCGCGCGAAGGGACGAGTGAGAGGCGATAGTTGGTGTTTATGGTAAGATAATTTGCATGTAAATTATATAATTGTATAATTATATAAATTATATTTGCATTATAAATTATATGTAAATTATGTCTGTATTATAAGACATTCGACACATTGAGAAAATCGCCTCGTCCTGCTACCTCATTTAATCAGAAAAGTCGTCGTCCGCTAAGGGTTAAGCTTGCAAGAGTATTCACGTACCCTTTACAACGCAATAACTTTTTTCAAATTATAAGGAATCGATTTATATAATTTTTCAAACAACAGAGTAACTAGTTTACTTGCCAATATATAAATAATTCAATCAAAAAATGTAATAAAAATAAATAACTAGAAAAATAAGGTAATCATGTTATCGCGTAAGTCAAATATTCTTTGAAATACATTTGTCTGTGAAATGTAAACTAGTTCAGCTTAAAATCCGTGAGAAATTGTGTTAGGCGAGAACGACTCTTTCGAAAATATCCCGGCCGCCGTTCGTTTCCGCGTGTTCACCGGTGATTATCTGTCCAGATTGCAGCGGTGTAGGTCGTAGCACCGGCGATGTCAGTTTCCCGGGATGCGGGGGAAAAAAAAAAAAGAACGCAGCACGCGTAATTTCAGCTAAACACGGACACAGACGGGCCTCGGCAACCCTCTAACTGTCGCCAATAAACTTCGCGTTCTGTTTGTTGCGTGTAGCTGGCCGTAGCGAATGTACACATCCACCAACCAACGGTCCTCGTTAGTGTTGGATCAATGAGCGAGAAGGTAACAACGTACTCGACATACGCGTATAAACTTGATTCTCGAGTAGAGTTCATTTACACGGGCCGTGTATTGCTTCCAGCAGGACGCATCGGTCGACGTACTTTTTCTGTGTTCGATCCTGGGAATTTTTATCGTTGTTTATTGAAACAGTAATTGTTATTAGAATTACGATACGAGCCGCTTACTTTGAAAATCGTCCGAGTCAGTTTGTGGCAATTTTTATTGCTGAATGTAGTAATGTGTGTATTGTTTATTTAATAATTGTTACTATTTCAAGTGAGAATTGTGAATTTTTTTTTTAATGCAAAGTTTTCAATATTTCAATTTTAATACTGGTGGACTTAATTCATTATCGATGTAGATAGCTTTTAATATTATTGAACATGTTATTATTATTTCATTTACATCTGTAAGCATTATTTAATCAGAACTAAATTCTTTATGAAGATGTACAAATTTTAATTTCGATTTTCTCGAAACCGGAGTCCTAGATAAAAAAATATTATAGCAAATTTCTTTCTTATTTTTTCACGTAGAATCACTCTGCCTAGTTCTACTATAAATTACAACCCATTCCTGGCATAACCTACAAAATGAAATTAAGGAACTCGATATATACAATTTTTTTCTTATTAAAGATCACCAATTTCCTCATTTGACTTAATAAAACCATATACCCATATACACCATAAACTATGTATATACCATAAACTACTACTAAATCTAGATTAAACAATTAAGAACAGCTAAACACAACATTGCAGCTCATACACTCTAAAAATTCCTCCCTCACATCCCCCGTCGAGATCCGCCCTGATAAATCTGATTACGTAGACCATGGAGCCGTATACTTCTGAACCGGCACGCATAAGTGGTCAACTGTCGGGACACGTTCGCCGTGCGGCCATAAACGGCGCAGGCATACATAATTACATTTTGAGCCAACTGGCTCGCATACGTTTCTGCAAATAAACAGTATCCGTCTACGTATAGACGAAAGCTTGTAGCGATATTGTTTGCGTGGCTCGGATACGGGAGATTATGGATCAGCGTGGGTTGCGTATGCGTCTGCTCTGTGTACGTATACGCGCGCGCGTGTATTTGTCCTAAGCTCGCAGTACGCAGCCGGCGAACACACCGTTGAAGGAGCTTTCCGGTTGTATAAGCGCGTGATCGTGCACGCACGACCGTAAAAAAATTATCAGGCTGTTCGCGCGGACGTAAACAAGTCTGTAAACCGTGGTCAGAGGTGCGAGGGAATAAAGGCTAATAAGGGAATTTGGCGTTATCCTGCGAGGTACTCGTGGCCGGGACCACGTGCACGTGTTTTTATAGACAAGCGCACCTGACGCTTTATCGACCTTATTCGCCTGTAAACGTTTCTATTATCATAGCGTAATTAAAAAATTATATAACTACATAATATTAGTATCAAACAATATTTATTTCATCCGCTTTATTCGCTTCAATTTTATTTAAAAAGTCATATAACAATATTAACACGTTTATGTCACGTTCATGGTATATACTTCAATATACCTATACACGTGCACTATTAAAATTTTTTATTTTCCGTAATTATTTCATGCGGAATAAAAGATCTATATTTTTTTAGTATTTATTCGTTAAGTATGCAAATAATTTGAGGAAAAATTTTATTTATCCGCATGACTGTAAAAATATTTTAGTACACGCGCACACGTGAAATATAGATCACTGCTTTTAGGATGGACGGACGCCGACTTTAATTTCGTACTTTGTCTATCGCGCGCGTGGAATTGCGGTGCAAATTTCCAACGAGATTCGAGACGAAATTTTGTGGACGATTTTTCCGACGATTTCTAGCGACGTAAAAGGAAAAAATTGCATTTTGGCGAGATGCAATCTTTTTTTTATTGTTACTGTTTCAAGTAGAAACTTCAGAGTGATGATAAATCTTTCGGAGGAGGATATTCTTGTTATAATTAGTCCAATTGGCTAAGTTAATTGTATGAAATACGAGATAAAAATGCCTTTCCTTTTGGTAATCTTAGCGAGCCAAAAACAATGTAACAATATCATTAAATTTTTTTTTCATGAAGATATGACAGTCGCATTCTCAAATGACAATGCTTCATGACGTTTTATCATATTTTATCGCGTAGATATACAGTAACAATTTTAATCGAGGTTAATAACGCATAATATAGTTTTATAAGTCCTAAAATATTTACTACGTTTTTATGAACAATTTAACCATCTCGCATCCCACGAATGCAAACAAATTCACTGAATAACGTCACTAAAATAAACGAGACTTATCATTCAGGACGGAGGACTATCTAAACAATAAATACATATTTATGCAACACGTCTCCCGAAGAATTCGTATCAGAAAAATGTTTGCTCAGCTTTCCACAATTTCCGTGGACACCTCCAGCCGATTCGTTGCCCAATATATAATAATCAAGAAGGCGAAAGGCTCTTTCACGGTCCAATCACCGCGTGTCCTCGAGTACCGTTCCCGAGCCATCTCGGCGTTACCTGTACAGCCAGCCCAGTCGGGATAACGGAGCAGCGAATTTAAAGAACAAACAACGGAACACAAAGACAAGTTTCCACGGAAAAATACACAATCCCTGCCGATATAACCCGTCGGATTGCAAACCGACTCGTAAAAGAGTGTTCCCGAAGGCCGGGGAACAGTGTGCGGCGGCGCCCCCCTTAAAGGTTCGACCTGGTTCAGGAACACTCGATTTGTCAGGACCTGGTCCGCACACGAATCCGACGACGGGCGTTCTCGCGAAACGGCAAAAATAAACGGAAGACGCGGGCTCCCTAGACCAAACACCTACGTTACGTATTCGCGTCTGTTTCGCGTACGAGACCCACGAGTTTCGGAGGCTCTAGGCACCCTTCTGTACATACGAGCCGCGCGAGCGAACTTCCCCCGGGTAAGCGTGTGCGGGACGACTCGTCGCAAGTATCCCTCGAAATGCAGTCGCCTTTAATCGATTTATTTAATGCTGCGACTACCCTGCAGGCCAACATCGACGATTTCACGTTTCTAATTTCAATAATTATAGAATTGCAAGTACTCTTTCATAGGGAGGGAGCACTCTTTCATTAATTCAGTCTTCTTATTTTTGTAATAAGTTGAAAAATAATAAATTTTAATTTATGAAGATATAATTGTTGTGGATTAATAACTACAGGGTAGATTTTATACATCAAAGTCCAGATTTAAAGAATTGCATGAATCACAAGATTCTATTTCATATGCATGAAGCGAACTTTGTCACAGAAAATAGAAATATCGTAAGTCAGAAAAATTGTTTTAGCCTTACAATTAAAACAGCTTCCAATGCAAAGGGTTAAAAGAACGGAATAACATTTACACTTGACAAGACAATGAAAGAGTCAGACTCGTCGAAACACGGCAGGGGGTTAAGCATTTTTGTCCGATCGACGCATTCGGCGCACGCTGACAAATCCAGAAACCGCTGAGCTTGTTTATAACGCGGGTCGTCGCGCGCCGATAACGCGGAAGACAGATGATACGCGGGGCTGCGAGATCTTTGTCGCCGATACAGCGCAGCTTCCGGTTTACAGGTCTCATTATTTTCGCGTTAGAGCCGCCGTCAGCACGGTTCTGGGTCACTTCTCCGCCCTCGGTTCCGAACTCGAGAGCCCTTTGAGACGTAAAGTCCTATCTGCTCGATATCGCCGGGCTAAACCCGACTATTCTCGGCGCGCACGACGTATTCCCGCGGCCTTCGTCGCTCGCCGGTAGGAATCATTTTATCTGATGACTCCGGTCGGTAGCCTTATCAACCCGGGGGGAATTCATAGCGCTCCCGTATGGATCGCCGGAATGTTTCCTGCGTTAATGCCTCGGCCGTGCCGCATACCGGTGGGAGTTCGCCCGCTTTCAGGCCGGCCTGTTCTTGACCTCCTTTTGGCCCGCGCGAACTCGAATTACTTGCTCTGCCGGCGACATTTAAAAGGAACGGGCCGGATTATGCTTTTTCGGATCCGCCGCGTAAATCACCGACGTGACACACCGAGTCTACGATCCCTTGGTTCGACGCGAAACTGGCAAGGTCGACGGCACTGGTCGACTTATTCAACAGTTACGTGGGTGACGGCTTTGTTCTTAGATGGACCCTTTTTTTAATGGGTTTTTAGAGACTTTTGTGCACATCTGAATGTTGCGTCTGTCATCATTTTCAACATTTCTTGCGTTAAGATCAATTGAAGAGTGTTGCGATAAATATTAATTTCTGAAATTTCACAGCTTAATTATTTTGGATTTAATAGACTTATGTTTTACGTTGGACTATAATAGACTCGAATGACAGGATTGAATGTTGTACATTTGATCAAACAGAAAAATATTCTTTTTATACAATATGAAGTTTAGAAGAGAAATTAAGGCGCGAGAATTAAATGACTCGCTAAATATATATATAAAATAAAATAGAAATTAAAATATTTATTTCACGCCATGATCATTTTTATTAACCGAAAGTAATGCAACAGTGCTTTACATCCTTCAAATTATTTTACTCTTCTTATTACATCTACTCATTCTTGTTATAAACGTATAAAATCCTCTAATAATCATTGAAAATTTAAAATAATGTTTTATTTCGACGAAGCTCCTAATAAAAGACAATTGTGATGTAACACGGACACTTTCAAATACACGGTAATTTAGCACAGCGGTTTAGAGTGGAGCGGAATCATCGTGTGCAAGCTAAATGGACCAATGAGAGGTCGATAACCTGATGAGCCAAATTGGTCATTGTCCTGTTTACAGGACCAATATTTGAAATTCTGCGCGCAGCTATTCGACGAACCGGGCTCTGTTTTGTTTTCCCACGTTTCTAAATTTCCCAACGAGCCGGTCGACGATTCCGTGTTCCCTTAACCCCTTGACGTACCATTCTCTTCACAGTTACTGCGATTAGGAATTTTTCAATTTGTTATCATTTCTTAGAAGAGACAGAACATTAACCATTTGCACTCCGCGTCATCGTGGATGTTACATACCAGAGCTTATGAACATTTATATTGTTACATAGTATACGTTATATATGTATATATGTATATATAATATTATTATAATAATATTCGATTTATATGAATTTGTAGACATCGAGAAACAGTTGCAAATCGCTAATAAACTTAACGGGTTAATGTTCATTTCGTGCTTGAATTTAATTGAATGCTTAAATATTAATAACAAGGAATTAGAATTGGGTGCCAATTTTAAAGAATATAATAATATCCATACTTAACCTCTTAGACGCGACGCGCCACTATAGTGGCTCTCGTGAATGTTTCGTGCTTTACCAAATAACCTGACATAACCTGAATTGTTTTATTAATTATAAAAGTAAACGATTAATGTGAAAGTGTGTATGTACAATACAGCAAGAAAAGAATATATATATATAGCTATACCAAGAAAATATATATTAAGAAAAATAATAATTTAGTTACGAGAAACTTTATTTGCGCAAAATCCAGCCGTGCCTGAGAGGTTAAGAATTGATCACCGTAATTTTCATCGCGCGTCGGACTCGTCAAAGCGCGCCAAGGGGTTGAAGAGAGCTTAGACGCGCGAACGGCGAACGGTTATTGTTAATCGAACGAACGGGCACGATAACGGTCATCGAAGCCTGCCGCGTATACGCGACGCCGCCGTGCGTATCGCCGCGCGAATATTATTTCCGGCGCGAAATTGATTTCATGCGCGAAAAACGCGTTCCCCGATATAATTGCTCTCCGCGGATATGATAGAGGCTGATAAAATTACGGGAGAGTGTCCTCGCGCGGACAAATCTGATTTACCGGGACGCGGGCAAATTCTGTTTTACATTCTTCCCTACTTTTCCGGGTGCTCTGACGCGCGATAAAAAATTTCGCTCCCCGCGGGAGGCCACTCTTTTTTTTCTCGCTACCGCCTCCCCGTGTTTTAAGTAATTCCGTACTAATGAAAAATATTAGATCCGCCTTTTTGCTAATAATTACGTTCACACTGGGAGCTTTTACTCGGGAGTTCGAGGTTTTCCATCGTCCCACGTCGCTCCGCCGCCGTTGCGTCGCCGTGCACGCGACTTGGGAAAACTTTCTTTTTAACGCAACCCGTCGCAATTTGTACTGATTTTGAAATTTTATAGATCGTCGCGAGATACGATACATTAATGATACAGATTTAATCGTAAATGGAGTTCGAACAGTAAAGAAACTATTTGAAGTTTATCCGATTCATTATGCTTTCACGAAGGAAACAAATAACTCAAAGAATAATATATTAAAGATACAGACTTAATCGTAAATGGAGTTCAAGCATCGAAGAAATTATTTTTAAGTTCACCCAATTAATTACGCTTTCGTGAAGGTAACAAATAACTCTAACATAGAACAGTAGAAATATTTAAATTATTTAAAAATATATTCCTTAAAAATAAAAACATAGAACAGTGAAAATATTTAAATTCGGTAAAAATAATAGCACAGCTTACGTATCTTGCAATTAATCTTAACAACGTTAATTCTGCATAATAACCGTCATTTCGATTATTGGTAACGTAGCAAGAAGCTGTCGCGAACAGCGCGAGCCGTCGGAGAACGAAGTCCAGGTGTAGTCACGGAGTGGAAATTAAACGAAAGGATCGTACGTGGCCGAGCCGACGGTGTTCAACAAGCGTGAACTTTTCAGATCGATAGAGCGCGTAAGAGAGGTCCCGGCCTCCTCCAAAGACATCTGTCGGGAAGCCGAGATGTAAGAGGACCGCCGGCAAAAGTGTAGGAAAGGAAGAAAGGTGGACGGCGACGGTTCGGCCTAGAAATATGGGGGTGGGGGGGTCTTGGAAAGAGTGGGTCGTCTACGTGGACCGAGGCCGAAGGAAACGAATTGAATCAGCGGAATCACTGTCGAAAGGATCGGCGGGACAATCGTGGCATGGAATTTAAATGTTGCGGGTCTCTGGATGGTATTCGCTCGCGGGAAGAGCCGCGCCGGAAATCGCAGCCCCGGGACCGGGAATCTAATAGCGAGGCTGATGCGATGCATGGATATGAAAAGGCGGCCGACGGAGCTCGAAGGCGGCGGCGGCGGCGGGTCGGTAGTCGTGTCCTCCATTTTCGAAGCGCGCCGGAAATACGACGTGCTTGTGCAACAGCGAAATCGAACCTATAACCTATAACCGGCGAACTCTCCTAAACCTTCGGCGCAGTTGCCTCCTTGCAGAAGCACCCGAGGCGATATCGATTATGATACGGGATCGAGGACGGCACGAAGAGCTTCCTGATACGAGGATTAACCCTTTGCTTGCGGAGGATGTGTACGTAGGTCTTAATAGGGTCGCTCCTGTTTTCATAACATCGCCCCGGCGCACACACCGCTTCCCCGCCCGCGGGATTGAGTTATACGTTTCATTATGCTGTACTTGAGACACCGGCGCGCTCATTGTTCCAGAAAGGTTTTAATCTCGCGCAGACTCTGCGGCCGAGTTACCGTCGCGAATCGATGGCTCGTCTCGTTTATTGGTAGTTTTTCGGCGGCCAGTCTTCGAGACGTTCATTTGCAGCAAAGGTACGTTTCAGTGTTTACCGGATTTAAGGGATAATCCTTTGTGGATTAAGGGTTGTAGAAGTGGATGTTTTCTTCGGAAAAATGGGTTAAGCGTCAGGGCTTAAATAATGGGAAAGTGAACGATGCATCCCGATTCTTTGTTGTGTATAGAGCATGACACAAAAATGTCTGACTAAAACTTAAAATAATCATCAAAAATAGCTACAAGATTTTTCTCTTATCACATTCTCAGTACCCTGAAAATACTTCACAAAAATTCTGAAATTCATTCAATATCTTCAGTCATTTATTTTTGTCATAAATGAATAAAATTCGCAAGTAATAATATTCGTATAAATGTCGTCACAGTTTTGTATTCCGCACATACCTTGTCATAAATTTAATATACTTCCTACATTGTACAGTCGCCGTACAGTTAACAAACTCGCGTACATTATTCATCGAACGATACTAATTAATTTCGATAATTTCAACGATTGACGCCAGTCTTCAATTTTTCCGCGAGTTTCCACGCTCCGATGATTTTTTCGAACTCTAATATACCAGCCCGGCAATAAAAGTCGCGTAATTTTAATTAACCACCGCGTCTCGAAATTTCGTTTAATTGATTGGCGAACGCATAATGGCCCGGCGTAACGCGAAACCCCGAATGACGGTGTTTCGCGCGAAATGATCGAAACTGCACGCCGGATTCCGTGGAGTTTGTGCGCAAGCATCGGCCGCCTACACGTATCTTCATTGAAACCGTGGGAATGACGCGACGTTATCGAAGACTATTCCATCCGCGGCGGCTCCGACTGGAATAGCAAGCGATCCATTTTGTTTCGGCCGAAGGCGGCGGTCGGTTTAAAATTTCATGCACGGAGGTGCACCGGGTTATAAATTTTGCGGTCGGCATATGTGTGTAGGCGTGTATACGTGTCAGCGGCGAGCTTTACGTCTTCATAACTTCGGGGAAGTTCGTGATATTTCGGTGGTTCGATGGGTTCAAATTGCGTGCGCGGGGTGTTGATCGTTCGACGCCGGCTGACGTACACACACCCCGCGACCATAAATCACCGGACATTTACTTATTTTTGGGAAAATGATTCTTGGAACGCGGATGCATTTTATCGCTCAATTGTGTTGCACATAGTCGTAGAATTATTTGTCTGAAAATCGCCGACAATGCTAAGATACGCAGAAGAAACTATCCACAATCATCGCTATAAGTTGCTAATGAAATAGCTTCGAATAAAATTGCATCGCAAGTAATAACAAAATTAATTATGCCTCGCTATGTATTTTTTGCATTCCATATTCAGTATAATATCCTTAAATATCGATAGAATTGTACAATGATATATATAAAAATGTATAGTATAAGTCAAAATCGAGTAATAAAATTGCTCGAGAAAATTGCGTAAACATAATTTTGATATCTCGAATTAAGTAAGTGCACGATGACATATGCACGGGTGTTTAAGTATTTCATTTCTCCGTATTCACCGTTGCTTTTACGGAAAATTTAGGGGGCCGTTAAACTGAATGTAACACCGAGCGTATTAAAATTTCAAGTCCTTCTGTTGGCCGCGCTGTTGATGAGTTTCAAACAATGTTCGGACAACGAAATTTTACGGCTATCTGCGGAGAACTTTTCTTCTCTGGATGAGCCGCGCACCGACGGAACATTTCGACCGCAAACTAGAATTTATTGGAATAATTCCGTTGTTAATATCAGTTAACGAACGCGAGAGGCTCGCCCACTGAACTAATCTCTGTTGACTGTTCCAATCTGATTTCGGTAGGAATAATTAAAAAAATTTTCTATACTATTATTTCACAGAACACTCGAGTAGAAAATGAGATTATAAAATCGTATTTTTATCAGAAAACAGGAAAATATAAAATGAAAGAAAAATTGAGAAATTAAAGTAAATTTAAATTTTAGTAAAATTGATATAAATAATAATGTTTTTATAGTTTATAACGATACGTGCATACTTAATTTTAATCAACGAATTATGTAGATGAATTAGTATTAAATAGAGTGTATTGTCGTGTGGATAAACTTTCAATTTTTGTTGAGAAAATGATAGAGGAATATAATTTGTCTTTCAATTGTTACATAAAATGAATAATTATTATATTTTAGTCATTGTTTATTCAGAATTTTCACGCATTATTTTCCGATGAACATCCAGGGAGGAAGCAGTATCCTTCAAGAAGCATCGGTGGTTCAGTGGTAGAATGCTCGCCTGCCACGCGGGCGGCCCGGGTTCGATTCCCGGCCGATGCAATTCCTTTTTTATTTTTTCTTTCATTTTTCTTTTTGCAAATTATACTTTAAAATTAATTACAATAATTAACGACAATTTAGATTTATACATATAGATTAAGTGAATATTAATAACATTATATGGAGCGTCATACGGAAATATTTAGACTCTATAAGGTATTTCATTCATGAGAAAGAGTGAATTGAAAATTAGCAATAATTAATTTCTTTTTTTTAGTAAATATTCGAAGACAAATATCTCATTATTTATGCTATTATACGCTAACAGAGTCAGGTATACTCACATAAGTTTCGTATTTCTTAAACAGAATTAAATTGTTACACCAATTTTTCTTTTTATGGGATAAAAATTAAAGCTAGAAAAACCGTCGTTAAATAAAATATTCGTTGCGATAAAACAAAGTAAGTATCTATAATAATTGTCAATTTTATTACTATCTCCCAGTTCTTCCATTTCTAAATACAGAATATTATATAACCGGTGGTACAATCCGACAGTATCTGTTTCCACGTCAAAAAATAAGTCAAAGAAAAAGGATAACAATTTCTCATTCAACTCTTTAAAGTTTATCTCGCTTGTAACAGTAAGTAGAATTTTAATGCAATGGCTTGATTCCTATCCATTACTATTATTCTCTCAACCTACTTTCTCGCGAGCCTTAAATGACAAAAAAATCGTCTCGCATTTCCGACTTATTTTTCCACCGTAGAATCAGCGCTTATCTGACAGCACTATCAAACAAACGACACCCTGTACATTCTACGAACAAACCCCGATTCCTCGACGATCGACCTTTCCATCCGCCATCCTTCTACGAAAAAATGCGTCGATTCAACCGGCATTATACAAACTTTTTCAAAAAAGTGTTCCAGATTCCCGCTTTCATTCTTACGAACATACATCCCGGATAACGCAAGAAACAATGGGCACGGTATCGCCGCGAACTATCCAAAAAACGTGCAGAGGCAAGATACAGTCGATTCTTTCGTTGTAAGCCGGTTAAACAAAAACGAAAAATGTTTAGCCTGTCGGGAGACCATAATGGCCGGTCGGTTGCTTGTCGATACCATGTAACGTCGGAACAATACAGAATAAACCGCGGGCCGCCGCCGCCGCAGAGAGATCGAGGTATGAAAAATATCCAAGAAATGCTTTCTCCTCTGTCCACTCGGCGTTGCATGAAATATCAAACCGGCGCGCGGCGCGGGTAGAATCGAAACGCGGTTTCCGCGTACTGCGGGGAAAAGCCCCTACGGTTCGTCCAATCGGCGCCGCCGGCCCCGAACGCCCCGTGTTTTCTCGCATTGCTTTCACCCCCCGACAGCCACCGCGGTCTCTCTTGCCCCGGTATCAAGAGCATCGCCGTAGTCGAGTACAGGAATTGTTTGCTTTGGAAATAGTAGAAAATTGTCACGCGGCCCGATCGAAAGTTACCCGCGAACTGTCAGCCTCTCCCTTTCCTCGCTGCGGATGGACGCGCGGCGTAGAACGTTTTCTTCGCGACCTCGTGGAAGACACTTCTCGGAACCGGGCTCCGGGCAAATCGAATCGAGTATCTTGTCGAAAGTTCGCCGTCCTCGCCCTAAAAATCGTTTCGCCGGCTTATCTTGCGAATTGAAACGCCGTCGCGGCGTTTGAACGCGAGACCGGCTACTTTATGGTGACGCGACGAAGCGGTCGGACAGGTTATTTTTTTTAGCATGCTCTGAATTAACACTAAACTGCTTTAAACTGTATACGCATAGAAATATGTCTGCTATAGTCTTACGAAAGGATATTGCAGATAAAATGCCGAAAATTGTAAGTAAATTCAATGTTATCTTTTTTATGAAATAATACATGTAATAATGGTGCGTTATGTCCGCTAAGTATAGCTATAGCTCATGTGCTTGAGTACTTTTCGAATATCAAAGACACAGGTAAACGAAATTACTGTTCTTTGTATTAATAATTCAGATCAGGCTCGAAACAACATAAAAATGCTAATTAATTCTTAGAATAGTGTAACATAAATTCGTGTAACGATGGTACATTGATCATTGCGTAAACAATGCCACGCAACTTCAAAATTCTCGAGTATAATCAACTGTCCCGTATCGCGAATTTCGCCAGGTGCGAGGCAACATAAAAATACAAATAAATTCTTCAAATAGTGTAACATGCGACTGCAAAATTCTCGAGCAAGATCAAGTGTCCCGTATCGCTAATTTGGCCAGGTGCGAGGCAGTTAAATTCCATCAAAATTCCCGATGTTAATATCGTCGCGGACTGGGTCAACGTCGCGAACTAATTTCCCATGAATAAACATGTTTCGTTCTCCGGCAACTAGGATTAAAAAGTTGCGTGTATAGGTGTCGTTCGAAGCAGTAATGAAATAACTGCGTAACCGTGGGATCCGGAGGGGGGAGGGGGTAGGGGGGTAGGATTTGAAAACTGTTTGAGAGTAGAAACTTTCCGGCGCACCGCGTTCGGGATTCGCCGCGGAATATAAAGTACGGTGATCACCCCGAAACTTTTACTTTGCATCGCGCTGGTATGTCCCTGTAGAAATTACGATTTCGATCGGAAGATTCGACAAGTTAATCCGTCGGCCGCAGCTGAACAATGGGATAAAATGAGATCGATAACTATCCGGACAGTTTTATCTGCAGGATACGGCTCGTCACGGTGTTCCGCGAAACTGCGCGAATTCCGCGCGGAGGAAAC
Source organism: Augochlora pura (assembly GCF_028453695.1). NCBI lineage: Eukaryota > Metazoa > Arthropoda > Insecta > Hymenoptera > Halictidae > Augochlora > Augochlora pura. The sequence goes on along the minus strand of NC_135773.1, from coordinate 4,084,224 downwards.
AGAGAAGTGATTGCGATGCGAGAAGATTGACGCGCGAGTGGCCCTTTTCGTTGCTTCAAAATTGTTCGAGCGTGTTCGAGGTAATGCGATATTTTTTTAAAAAGGGCGTAATTTTTGAATGAGAACTGCTTGGCCTGGTCTAAGCGCTGAACACCTGTCGAGCTTTACGGGAACCGGACAGTGACGTATGGGACATCGGACCGCAAAGGTGAAAGAGGTAAAAATTGACAGAGCATCGCAGGAGTGCGCGCGCGGCGGAATGGAAAACATCGATACGCCGCCGCCGCGCGCAAATCAATTTCTTCCGAAAGAATTTTAGTTCCTGTTCTCGTGTTTGTACGCGATCCGGAATCGCCGGCCGGCGCAAACTTTGAAAATCGGTTCGATTGGCGCCGTTGGCTTACTTTCCGGGGCCGCACGGGTGATTCTTGTCGTCGCGCGACAACGAGCCGCGGAATCGACGCGGCCGGTATACGATTCTTGCAAGTTGCACATGCACTGTCGCGTTATCAGCGACGAGATTCAATGAGGCAGACGGCATGTGCCACACGATTCCTGCCGCCGCGGCTATGTGGAGTCCTCGGCGCGAGCGGCAAGAATCATTCGATCAGCGTATATGCAGGCGCGCGGAATAGGAGCGAGTTTCGAAGGACGTACGAGAGACGTTCATGCAATATTCAGCCGCGTTTAGGGCTGCTTGGCTCCGTCACTATGTACTCGACGCATAGACGTTTGACATACGTCCCCACTCGACGCTAACGCGATATATTTGACTTCTACGGAGCGATCTGTCTATATTACACGGCCGTCGCATATTCATGAACGCATCCCTCCCCCCGCGCACGAAAAAAAGTGAATTTCCAGCCGGAAATTTGTATTCCGACCGAAAAACCGCGGAACATGTATTTTTGATTTCGAGTCCGAGTCTATTTGGAGATTTTCAGTAATGAGCTGTTAGGTATGAATACTTATCCCTTCCTTTAAATAGGAATCAAATTTGATTCCCTTGTTAGCAATATTTAAATATTCGAGTAGATGTAAGCGCGGATTAAAATTATTCTTTCTTTTAAGAAATTAGTGCGATCGAGAGAATTCGAATTATACTAATTGTAAAGAAGATGGTACGTCAAGGGGTTAATTATATCCTTGATGACATGAGATGATTCTTGTGTCACCATTGCTCTCGTTTACTTTCATTCCCTTTCGATGGATTCAAATTTTCTTTGAATTTAATAAAAATGATAGGCAATCATATTTAGCGAATCAACCATGAAACGTTCGTCACGAATCTGACTGATTATTATAGTGCAAGGGGTTAACCGTACCGAAATTCTTTTTATTTCATCATTTCTTCGAAATGCGTTATTCTCTCGTCGACTAGACTAAAAAATTCTGTTTCAAATAATTCAAGTAAACCGTATGCCGCTATTGCGATTTATAGATACAATTGTTGATCGTTTATAAATTATTTATTCTAATGTTCTAAGAGCATTTCATCTCCCCTTCATTTTAGAAAGATTTATTTGCGACGGTCGCAGCATTTTCTACAAGGAGTCTTCAATTTGCGTCACTGTACAGCAAGCTACGTATTAGCGTAACTGGTTTATTTCGCAAACTGTACTCCCTCTGAAGTCTCGCTCGGAGACTTCATTTCGCATGAATTTTAAATGAAACAGTACCCCGCCAGTTCAGCAGCCCTGTGGTTCTGACATCGTTCCTCTGATTCTTCCTTCTGCATCTGTATATATATATATATCCTTATCTATATTACATTTACAATTGGCTCTGTCGTAAGTCTGAAAAATGTTTCCACTTCGCTGTATTATTTCGAAATTTTGTAGGTCAGATGAGAGATTTGTACGTCGGAAACCACCACCCCTCCCCTTGCACGTGTATCTCATTTTTAGGGCGACCGTGCTCTTCTCCCCCTTTCTGTTGTTCCTTTCCTTAGCGTAGATGCACGCCGTGATAGATGCCTCTTTTGGTAATAGCGCTCGACATATAAGTATACTTTGCAGGCTGAGGCACCTATATATTTTATATAAATAATATATTATATTTTATATATTATTGTATATATTTTCTTAGGCGATAGCGAATCAAATTCTTTTATAAATGATTTCGCAAGTTTCAAAAGAAAAAAGAAACTAAGTGGACGATGACACCTGCTACGAAATCGCTCAAAGAAAAAGATCACAGCTTTTCAATAAATCGCTTGAAAATTGCAAGATAATAGACTAACCTTGACAAGAACGAAATACAAAACCTATTCGGATTTATTAAAAAAGATACGAATTTTGAAAACGATACCGCGATAACGTTTTCGCGACTAATAACCGGACAGTCGGCTGAAATCTGTAATCCAAACTTCGGAATCGCGGCTACAAGCGCTGGTTAATGATTCCGTTGCGCCGGCGAACCGGGAAGCGAACGAGAAACGAAGTCGGACACAATCGAGTTTGCTGGGTACCAGCCGAACGCGTGTCGTCGCCGCGAGCTCGGAACAGGGAAAATATATTCGCCGTTTCGTTTCCACGGCGGACAAAAGATCCGGGCGCCAGGGCGCGGTGCTACCAAAGATCGCGAACTTCGCGCGAGCTGTTTAAAGACACGCGGCGAAACAACTTTAACAGAGTTAACAGTCGCGGGGGGAAAGTTCGGCGAAACTGACGCGTGCTAACGGAAGCGAACGGCCTGCCTACCCATTTACAGGGGCATTAAGATTTAATAGAGAAACTTCGTGCCGAATGCTGTTCGAATTAGCGCGAACGCGAGGATATCCCCTGTTTTAAGCACCGTTTTCAGGGTATTGCCTCTAGTGCCAAATTACCATGTCGAACAACAACGGAGTACGCATACAGAATGAAGTGGGGATTCTGAAGGGTCTGCACCACCACGCCGGGTTAGGGCTTCCTGCTGTGCTGGCGGCAGCGGCGCTGGCCGAGGCGTGTCAGCAGTTTTCGTGATAAACGCGGTTAAACGCATCGAACTGTGATCTTAATTCTCGGACCCGGCGCTAATTGAAGGCTGCCGGAGCCGAGGCGGAATTCGTGCACGCCGGGGAACTTGATTCGTTCGGAGGGGGGGCAGAAAGGCCGAGGCGCGAAGTCAATTCTACTCGAAACTACGGCTGGAAACTTTAAGTGGAGCACGTTCCTAGAGAAAAATTAAACCGTCGGATGGGGTCACGTGATCTAGGGAGCCGCGGCCATCGGCGGCCTACCGCTGCATCCTTCCGCGAAATACTAATTTTCCGCGTTCGCTGCGAACAGAAATTTCGCTTTTCCACTAGTTTCTAGTAAGATCTTGATATTTTTAAACGTTAAACCTAAGACGCTCGCGATGACAAGATGATCGTTTCATTCTCTTTCGTGTAATTCTTCTAAACTGAATTTATTAAATATCAATTTTATTTATTTTATGCGATTATTTTCCTTTACAGTTTCTGATATTATAAAATTGCCTATAGGAAATATATTTAGCTAATTTATTTGTTAAAAGTTCCTTGTTTATACTGTTATTTAAAAATTTCATTCACGTCCTCTGCCGGGTGATAATATATCTAAATAGTACAATGATTATATAATGCAACGTTTGGAATATTGAAAAAATAAATGTTAGGATTTGAGAGTCTCCACTGCATAGTAAAAAGTTTAAAATTGTAGAAGGATTAAACAGTTCGAAATAAAAGTTGAAATAGTTTAGAATAATAAAGTTTCATTCGTTTCACTTATAAAAAGAATTCCAGTATAAAATTTGTCCTGCCCACTTTTAACATAAACGTATCAAATTCACAGTCTATTAATAATAATGACTCTGCGAAGTTATAATAAAGCTTGCACATCACAATTTTCGCAACTTCCAAAATTTATATTATATATAAATTAAATATTACTTTTATCTTGCTTTACGAATCGCTGGTAGCAAATGATAAGTTATTATTAGAATTTCGATCCCGATTGCCGTTTCATAGTGCGCGGAATAAGTGAACATTTTATTTCGTCGACGAGACAAAGGCTCTCTGCTGCAACTACAAAGTAGCACCTGTTATTAACGAATAATAACCGGCATTCTACTCATTATGAAAGCAATTTCACGTTGAAAATCGAAAGTAACGTCGAGATTTAATTTATATTTAATTACACTGTAGCGTAACTGCAATATAGTTTCGCTGTATTCGTCGCGGGAACGTTCTGCAATTTTCCGGCGCATCTGTTTATTAACAATATTTATTCGTGTGTGAATATAAAAACGTGGTACTGGAGGTGACCCGTTGTATTTATATATTTACACATGTACAATCAGCATGGTCGCTCTATTCCTCAACGATCGATACGTTGAAATAAAAATATCAATTCAAAATTGTTTACTAGATAATTCTTAGATTAGGAGGTTGATTAGTGGCACGATATACAAAAAGTAAATGATTCCGCAGTTCGCGACAGTATAATTGATTTAGCAATAAGTCACTCGAGTACTGCTTCCACGATAAATATTTAATCTGATCTCGATAGCTCCGTTTCAGTTTCTGATAAGAAAACAATCGGTGATGTAATCACACAACTGACTGTTAAATAAGAAATAAAAACATCTGTGAAATAGTAGCATTAAATGTCACGCGATTATAAAACTGCCCGTCGTCAAATTCGTATATCATACTCAAAAGTTGATACTACGATCATGTATACACAGAACCTAACCTAGAAGTCCTATCAGAGAACTCTCCCAACAGAGAATTCTATGTTCATATTTTAATCAAGTTCCTATCTGTCTTTGTTCTCCGTTTAAAAACGCAAGATAAGCTACAAACATCGTTGAACATAAAACGAGATCGTCTCGTTTAGAACATCCCGATCTGCTGGGAACGATATTAAAATGAACCGCGATAAAGCATGAGCCGGGGCAAAAGAAAAAAAACGCATTTCACCTTCTTTATCGCGTCATTTACTGTCCTCTCTTTTTAATTATGCGCGACGGCAGATGCCTCGAGATAGCTTGTACGGAAACACGAAATAACGAGAGACGCTTCGCGATATAAAAGCGTACGTACGTGTGTTTACTGATAGCGTGCCGGCTACGTGGAGTAAGACATCGAAGTTTCCCCGAGGACGGCCATCCCGTTTAAGTAGGCAGCCGGCGGGCGACTTATCACATGCCTCGGATAACACTTTGACCTACTGAGGAGTTCTTAATTACACAAAACTGCGAAGTGTAGCTAATATTAGATCTCTGCGGGTTTCGCTGGCCCCCCACTCCCCTCCCCTCTCCCCTCCCTCCCTCCTCCCGGACTGCGGCATGAATGGGAGAGGCACGAATGTCCAATAGGTTCGAATTAAGGACTGCCGGCGAAGTGTTTCCTTGACCGGTCATGTATGTACAACGGAGACGCCGGCCACCCACCCCCCCCCCCCAAAGGATGCTAATTAAAGGAAAACCGTCCTTTAATTACGATCGTAATTGTACAGACGACGGCCGTTTGCCCTCGTAGCACGACTCGTGATATATTAATTTCTATTCAGCGGACGGGTCAAGTTCTACAATATCTTAATTAATGTTTGAACTTCCGCGCGACCCGACCTCCGCCGAATTTCATTTCGCTGAACAGCGTTCGTCGTGTTACCGTCGCGTAAATATATAAGAAGCCGGCGCCACGCGTTTCAATTACATGTTGAAAACTTTTTGCTGCGCTAAATATATCATTTCTCTCTGGGGACAGTTTATAGAAGGAAACAAGCGTAGAATTTGAAAATATGGACGAATTATATTCCGTGAACCGTTTGCTGGAGTTAGACTCGTGACGAACATTTTGTGTATAATTTAATATGACTGCCAATCGTTTTTATTAAATCGAAATAAGATTTGAATTTTCTCTCACTAAAATAACCAAAAATCCTCTTCTATCAAGTAAATTATTAACGATGAAAAATTGCTAATGAACACTCTGAAAGAAGTCATAGTGTAAGGAGTTAAGCGACACGATGCTCGTCCTAGAATCACGATCGCAGCTTCGTAATCGAAACTTTAAAGGCTGCATTCCCTTTATCTGCGCGGAAGATTTCTTCGCTCGAACAAAAGCAACGCGAGGACAATAATTCTCCCGCGGCGAAGCCTCCGATTGTGCGAGCGGCGCGCCTTTAAAAAATTAACAACGCCGCGCAAACAGCTGGGAACGCTCAAAAAGAATGCGAAGTGCATTCAAAGGGATCCGTTGCGTCTCCGTAATCCGGTTCGCGGGGGATTGTTTCCGCGGAAACAGATTCCGTTCTTTCCGATTCATATGGCCCGACGGTGGACGACGGAAGAGGAGGTCTTCGTCGCGGAAGACATTCAAGCGGGATCCGTATCGCGCCGACGGGAGACAGGTCCGCGAGAAAGGGTTGGCACGGATTTCTTAAGCGGCTTTAAAAACCGGGATGCGTGCGCGTGAATCCGGCTCTTTCATTGTCCCCGTATCGGTGTCTTTTGCCCGGACCTTCGCGGCGCCGCCATTTTCTTTTCATTAGCGCCGTCGGAAAGCGACGCCGTTTCCGCGATGGTCGAATGGTATACGGGTCGGTGACACGTTGAGAAACGAAGAAGCGTTCTGGTGAAATGTTTGGGGATTACTTTATTTTGCTTTTTAATCAAACGGGTTATTTTTGAACCTTCACAGAAAGGTTAGAGCGGCGGAAATTGTTCTGTACGGGTTTGTAAAATTATTGACGCGTCGCTAAACAAACACTTGAATTCGTGTCTTTTGATTATTGAACATTGTCGACGGAAGCATTAATAATAGTTAGATTGATAGTAGTACTTTCTGGGATTATTTAATTTATAATTTTAAAAACGATTTACGCCTTATCTATAGAACCATCAGAATATTATTAGAATAGAAAATATTTTCAAAATTCATATATAGTTCCTAAAGAAGCGAATTATATGACAGTAATTAGGTCATCAACAATCTTACGCCTTGCTGACCCTAATAAAATTAGGAAAACATCATCCGTTAGCGTAAAAATTAAATTTCGAAGCAAATAAAATCGCCAGATCAAAATGTCGCACATAAAAGTACCAATAAAATTTCTCTACAACCCAAAAAATACAAAACATCGATCTCGTGCAAACCAGCTTCGAACTTCTCACTTTCGTCGTTCAACTCTGATAGTCAGCTGACCGGTAACCCTTCCCCCCGATAACCTCGTCAGCCTTTCCAGAAGATACACTAATGACACGTAACGCATCGCCGGCATAGATTCGATTTGTTTGCGCAGCTTTTTTTCCCACCTGGAAGCCGCAGAAATTTCCTTCGGCCGGCGGGGCCAGCAACAATATCTCATCTCGAGGCGAGCGAACGTATTGGTATCGATGTTCCAGCGGGATTATTCGACGCGTTAAAACCCGGCAGAAGGATCGTTCCGAGCGGAAAGGGAGCACGCGGACGAACGGTCTGAACGCAGTGGTTCTCCTTAATTTGCGAGCGAACCAATGGGGAACGGCAAAAGCGAAAACGCGAGTTTGAAGAGATACAATTTTATCGTGCCGCCGAGATAGTTCTTTCCACCGCCGATATATATATATGTATCAATCGCCGTTGCGCAAGATCTCCGGAAAAATAAATTACATATCCGCGCGCAACGAACGGCCGTTTCATCCCTTCGCTGGCGATTTTAGAACGCGAAATGGATATTCGTTTGCGTATCCCCGGTATTCGTTTATTTCGCCGGGGAAGTTGCCTTGTTTTTTTTTTTTAACGAAACGAGTACGAACGGTTATCGGCGAGTTTTTGCGGGAATTGACTGGATAATGGCAAGTTGGATTTTGTCAGCACGATATTATTTATCGTTAATGCAACCGGGTAAAATCTGTTGAGCGTATCTTGCGTTAACGGAATTCTTTCAGTTTCCCCTCGATGCGATTTCATCGGCCAATTTGCCTTTCTCTTTATTGTGCTCGAACTTATTTATCGTACTGAAATGATCTTATTTGTCGTACTCAAACGAACACCAATTTCTTCATTTTCCACGTTGTACCGTATTTAACACGATTATTTTAAACGCCGTTAAATATTAACGTTTACGCACGTTTAAATATTCTTGTATCGACTAAAATATTAGGCTGTTAGACTATTAGAATTAAATTGGACTATCTATATTCATTTTATTCGACTTTATTTTATATTTAGAGAGTATTTGTATTACAATATTAGATTTTTTCTATGTTAAACTGTTAGACTATCAGAATTGGATTAGACAAATTATATTAATTTTATTTCATCCTGAACCCGATTCAACCAATATTAATTAAAAAGCTGACTGTAGAGTAACAACCCTAATGCATCGCATACCCCGAAATTTAGTGCGTAAATGCGCGCAGGTTTCCCAGGCGGTTCATTTAGCCGTTCGGCAGCGTTGACCCCCTTTTTCGCGGCAGTTTCATCTTTTTTTCCGCGAGTTTATTTCATAGGGCAACCGGTCACATACATATACCATCTCCTTTTATTTCGCCGCGCACCGTAACGTAAATACTCATTTCTTTCACCGGTCCCATTACATTCGACATGTCGTTTCCGGCCATTTACCTACGAGCACTCTAACATGTCCCATAATACGCGGTCTCATTCGCCGCAACAGGACGAAAACGGTGAATTACTCCGGGAAACACATCCAATTCTACGCGCCCTCGCTCGCGAAATGGTAGGGTCCACGGTATACGTTCCCCTGATTCTACGTGTCCCTAATGGAACACACGTACTTTACCAAACAAATGAAACGGCCATTTGTTGTAAGAATGGAACGCCGCCTCCTATGCAACCGGGGGGAGGGAGGGAGGGAGATCGTGATTATCGTAATACCGACCGTGTATTCACAGCTCCCGTAGCCAGAAACTTTCTAAATCTCTGCTGCGCGCCGGCACGAGAAAAACTGTATAAACAGGCTCGTCTTCCTCTTATCTGAACGCTCTTATTACCCGGAACGCTGGATGTTACCGCGTTCCTAGAAGACCGCGGAGAGTGCGTCGAAATGAGAATCGCGATCGAAATTCTTGCAGCTCTTTCGCTGAAAATGTAAAATGCCTCGTCGATCGATCTCGATGTGGAGAAAATTGAGAAGCCTGTAGATTTTAGCAATATTCAGGATATTATACACTTTACCCCTTACCGTGCCATTTAGCTCGACGAAACTGGGGCCCGAGCGGTCCGCATCAACGGGCGCTAAACAGACCAGACTGATGTCTGTAAACAGTCGCAATACGATCCGAAATGTAGATGCCCGCGATGCCTGTGATATAGTCAATTTTACGCGATACTAAAATATCACGGCCTTCACCACACACTTTTGTACCTTGCATTTTGAAGGAGCTTCTTAAATTTTAATAATTGAACTGCTTCGTAACAGCAACGACAAGAATCGTGACTAACCGTTCTGAGGTACCGAGAGGAACTAACATTCGGTCACGAGCGTAACGGGCAAAAAATCAGTCCGCGAGCTCGGCTTGTTATGTTTACGTTTGGCCCAAGTATGTGTTCGCGACACAGACTCGCGATGTTTATGTTGGGCCCAGGTATCTGTTCGCGAGTCGGGCTCGCGATGTTTATGTTTGGCACAAGTAACTGTTCGCGAGTTTGACTCGCGATATTCATGTTCGGGCAAAAATCTTCATCGCGAGTCTGGCTCGCTAAAGTACGGGAAGGGGTTAACAGTTACGTTATTTCTATAATAACATATGCTTGGATAACGAAGCTTATATAATAATTTCTCTTAGAAGCGTATTTGTCTTAAATGCATCTGATTTCGATTAAGACTCTCAATGAGTTGTAAATAAAGCAATAAACTCTCAATAAGTCAATGTTCTGCACCGTAAAGCAGACATTTATGATTCGAATACTTTACGAATTGCGCGATTAAATTGCTCTACTAGATTCGATTCAGGTCGCGCTAATTAATCTCGACGTATACACGGGGTAATAAGAATCGTCCCGTAGTTCGTTCGACGAACGTCAGCTGCGTAATTTCCATGGCCCGGACACGGCGATCTTCGATTAACGTTTGCTCAATAACGTCCCGGGCGTCAGCTACACGCCGAGATAATGTTATTATAGTTGTTATATCGCGCACGAGTGAACGTCAGTGAGCTGCGTTCGAGCCAATAACTAATTACGAGCGTCTGCCCCCCCCCCTCCCCCCTCCTTTCGCGGAACGACGCGAAGAACGGCCATCGTGAACCGTGCCGCCGGCTTATAAGGACTTTCGAATCGCCGGGTAACGAGTCGATAAACGATTTGTAATATTGACTGGATTTTATGTAACGGTACATAAAGTTAAAGGAACGTCCGCGACGCTGATAACGTTGCGACTCGCGCATCGGCTGGCTCGTAAAACTCCAAAATCGTTTTACAGAATTTCGATCGTTTCGGAAACCTTTACAGAAAATCGAACGATTTAACGGTATTTGGAGCAGGTGCTTTCAAGTCAGTTTGATTAAGGTAACAAATTGATGTTTACGAAATGTGTTAAATCTGGTTCTGTGACGATGAATTTGCAGCAGGTTTCGTGTCGTTCTCTTTTAAATTGCTAGAGTTACGACGATTGTTTGATGGGTAATTATTGAATTTTGTGATTTGGACATGTAACACAAAGATGGAAATTATTTATATTTATATTAGGTTGGGGAATAAGTTCTTAGCGTTTATATATTTTCTTTTATTTTGCAACGATCTGTTACTGTTTGACAAAGTGTATAATATTAACTTGTTACTGTTTGACAAAGTGTATAATATTAATTCGAAAGAGCCCTTTCTGTTCTTAAAATATAAAAGTGCTATGAACTTATTCCCCAACCCAATACATTTTTGTGAGAACTAGCTAGAACGAATTTTAAAAAACGAGAACGATTTTACAATATTTCTCTATTCTGTACAACTTATTAAAATTATTAAAAGCGAAAAGACGATTTCGTCTGACTTGGATTTCTTACTGTCATATTAAACAGTCTTCATTTTATATAAAAATTCACAGTCTACCAACAAGTACACTCTAAATTTTGTGTATTATCTCAAGTTATTAAAATCGTTAAATAAAGAAATGAAATAACTCCTACAATTCACAGTTTCTGCAGGAAACGTCGATTTAGTGCAACATTTTATTGTCTACAAATAAGATTAAAGAATCGCCAGCTAATCGGGGATCGGTTCACGCAAAACCATTTAGCATTCGGTCAACGCGTCGTCGGACTCGCGAGGGGACCGGCCTCGCGGATGTTTATTGGCGCAATTACGCGCTCGGCCGCGCGAAAACGCAGATTCCTTACGGCTAGGAGCCGTCAGCCACTTCAATATGTATGCGATTCGATTGGCCAATCAATGAGCCCGCTTTGAGGACCGAATTTGCCGGAAAGGTGTTTGCTGTCGCAATTATTTGCTTAACCGGGCGAAAACGTTAGTTCCTTACGGGCGCAGGAGGGGGTGGAGGAGGGGGAAGGAGGGGGAAGGGGATCGCCCGCGATCAGCGTTAATATGGATGCGGTCCGATTGTCCAATCGATGGCCGCGCTTTGGGGGTTCGAATTCGCCCCCGATCCCTGTTGGATAATGCAGTTCGCCGTTGCAGCCTCGTAAATCTCCCTGGGCTCTGGCGAGTTGGGACTCACGAGGCGGACGGGGGAGGGGGGGGGGGGGGGGGGCTACGGAGGGGAGCGCGGGGAATCGACCCGGGACTGCAGTTCAAGTTTTTAGATTCTTGGGGAAACGGAGAGCTTCGTTGTCCGGTCGCAGGTGGCCTCGGTTATTCCCGCCCCCGTTTTTTCCCTTCTGTTCGCCGGCCCTTCCATAGGGAACTTTTGAAAATCAGAATCGACGGAGAAGCACGTTCGTTGGAAGCAACTTCTTTGTGGACCGGGGGTGGGGGGGCATCGATTATCCGGAACAGCGCTGGCCCGGTTTAATCGATAAGCGAGCGCGGCGGCGGGGCTTAGTCGGTTTTAGGAAACTCTCTGTAAGCTGCATTATTTATTGTAGCCGCGTAATTAATTAATTTCTGATCGATTCATTTTTAACGCGCAGCTTGGCGTAGTTTCGAACGCTCGAGGAAACAATCCTGTAACACAAAATATTGTACAGGCGGTAACAATTCTATGTATTGCTTGAACGACGTCCGTTCATAAGTCGCTGCGATTAACTTCGGCAAAAATTCCAGCAGCAGGCGTTGGGTACGTCACCTTCCTAACACGCGTAACAATCGCGCCCCGGCTTGAATAAACCGGCTCTTATCGGCGCCTGACGGAAGTGGACGGTTTGAAAGAACAATCGTGCTTTGCGAAGTCGTTTGGACGTTCTTTCAACGGCGAACGTGTTAAGGACGAAAAACTTCCTGTTAATTACTGCGCGCACGATGGAGCACACACAGTCGCGGTTCGTTCGTTTTTCCGGTCTTTCCGTTTTACTTTCCGGTCGGAAAGGGGGGGCGACCGGAAACCGTTGTACCTACGGCCGGGAGGTAGGGGGAGAAAAAGATCTGATCCGATGAATATTCATGAACGGTTCACAGGAAAGTATGTGGAACAAACGGATCCGTAACGATCGGCTCTAACCGCGAGACGTTTTCCCGGTCGCGCCGCGACTCGCGTTGCAGTTCTCGAAGATGTTGTTTTATGGATAGCGGTGGTTCATGAATAAATTTCCGTTTAGTATTTTCACTTAGGTGGGGACCGCGCTCCGGGCATTCGTCGAGCGCTCGCTGAATCCCCGCGCGAGTTTCTCGCGATTGTTCCGAGTTTACGTATCTCGGGGTTCCCCGAGACGCGCGGCCATAAAATCTTCGGATGGAGGGGGGACGCCGGTGGCCCATTACGTCCCTGGCCCATCGTAAAAAAATATTTCATAGCCGGGGCGAGGCGGGGCGCCGCGCGAAACTACGAGGGCTCGCCCCCTCCTCCCCACCCTCGTCCGACGATTCGCGATAAGAAAGTTCAAGCTCTAATTTAATTTTCGCGAGATTCCGGGTGGAGAACGCCGGCTGGAGATTGATGCTACGGTCGGGCCCGCGTTCTTACGAGCCTGTTATTGTTATGACAGCATCGCTGAAATACTTCGAGGTTCTGCCGGGCGAAGAAACCGGGCGTGCAAGAAGAAGCTTGTACGCGTCGCCCGTGATGGTCCTACATGCGGAGAAACAACGGCGATGACGACCGGAATAAGCTCTAATTCACTCGCCGCTTCTCGCTGTATTGTGGCAATCCTTTCCGGAGGTTTGAAACTCGCCGGACGAAGAAGCGGGGCGATCATTTTTTGTGCGACGAAGAGATTGAAAAGCAGTGGATAGAGCTCGTGACACTTATTCGAAAGTTTTCTGTAGGTGGTTCTTTTCATTTTGTTGCGTTTATTAGACGTTCGCTTTATTGGACGTAACAATTACGACTGGCTCGGATGAATCGCGACGATTATGTGAAAGTTTGGACAAATAGGATCTTTATTGTGTTGGAATTGTACGAGATAAGAGTCAAATAAGGATGTATTTCTTCTATTAATATACTAGTATAGCATCTTAATATATTCTTCACAGTTCAAAGTATCACGTCAAGAATATCATTTCTTCATGACGAGTATACTCTTTAAAAATAGCTAACTGTTTAAGAAGCGTATGACAAAGGGTACCAACTGGTTATACCATCAGGTGGGGGCATATTCTATGTCAAAAATAAGTCAAGGAAAAATAATACCATTTCTTCATCTGTCTTTATTTTCCAGAAAGCTAAGATAAAAGATACAAGTTCGCCTGACCTATATTATAATTGCAATAATTTCGAAAAAACTATTACAGCAGCTAACTAGCCAAAAATGGAAGCTCATTATTCGACAATAACATGCTCCCAAATTCGAAGCAACAATGACGACACGTAAAGCCTAAGTATAAAGTTTCGCAGCTAATAAATACGTAATAGCTGACGCAAAGTGGATCATTGGCAATTGCCTGGGTCTCCGGGCGGGGCACATAACGCGCGTCGAAAATGGTTTCTGTAGCCGGTAAAATTTGATGGAATCTCGTCGGGATCGGGAAGAAGCAATTTGGAATTCTTCGGCTCGGACACTGAAGAATTCCGGGACAAAGCAGTGCTTTATTCCGCGGGTCGGGCAAGGTAAACTCTATTCTCGGCGGGCGTTTGTTTCTCGGGGACAGCGGGGGCGGCACACACAGCGCGCGCGCGAGCGCGAGAGCGCCTCGATCGTGATTTCCTACGTGGACATTGAAGTTTTACGGAGCGTGAACGAAATACGTAGGAGAATCCAAATGGAGAGAGGTTTTCGTCGGGTAGCGATATTACGGATTCCCCTTGAATCGCAGGCGAAGCCCGTCGCGCGCGCGCGCGCGCGCGCGCGAGCCCAAGGTGAATGAAGATCGCTCGGGAGAAACCAAGGGGAATCGAAGGGGGTTCATAAGGAAAATGATACTGATCGAAAAACTCTAATCCTTCCCCGAAAAGAAGAAACTATCTCCGCCGGCGGAATTTTCTCCGTCGATTTCTGCATACGAAGAGGTCGCCGCCCCTCCCCGTGACCGGATCTATCCTATCTACAAGTTTTCCGCTCAAAATTAATCCTTTTATATATCATATTCACCTCTCGACATTCATCCTTTTATGCTCATCCTTTTGGAAATCGAATTAACCTTTTTGCAAATTTTATTCATCCTCTCGCAGATTTTATTCACCCCTTTGGCGAGTCGAATTTATTTCTGCGCACGCACGAAGCGACCCCGGTAGCCTTTTATTCAATTTATAGATTTGATATTAATTTATGTACTCGTGTATAAAGTAATACAAGTTTCATTAGAAATGAGAGAGCATTAATCTTCAGTAATTATTTGGAAAATGTCGCACAGCTTTTGAATGTAATATAATTCTTCTACAAATAATGAAATTTCTGCGAGAAGGTGGATGTGATCCACAAAGGATTAATTCTGTGCGTAAAAACTGTTTTATCCATTCATCTTTTATCAACTTTTTAATTAAGGTCGACCAATTCGGAGCTTCTGCTATTTTTAAGGATAGTAATCAACGACGAAGCTCAGTCAAATCGTAGATTGCAATGAAACTTTGTACAAAAATATATCGATAAATATTCGAATTCTGTACGAATAAAATTTGCAATTTTATCAGGTTTTTTACTAGATCTAATTCTGTGAAATGAGAAGGGTTTCAGGGGATGAAAGGGAATAAATCAAACCTACCCAGCGCGTTATTAATTTGCGGAGTGCATCAACGGTGCAGAGCCAAATGAAACACGTGCATCACTGATTGAACGTGTTCACATTTCGCCACACGATCCGAAAGTTGATCCAATGTAAAATAAAAATTGCTTTCTGCAATTCAATCAAACAATCATGTTACATCCCTTACTCGTAATAATAAAACAAGACCGTCCCTATAATACCTCTACTACCAGATAAATAAATTCATCAAAAATCGATAAAGATTGGCGATCGAGCAGCGACTATAATTACATAAAATTGTCCTACAATAGGTTTCGATACAGATTAAACAAATACGATAAAAATGAATATTGAAAAATGACGTTTTCCATTTCGGTATAAAACCGAATATTTCCCGGCGAGATTTCACGCGGACAGATTTCCGGTTTCGTCTACGAATCAGCGCTTTTTAGCAGACGAATCCCGAGCAGAGGCCACGCGCGGCAATCTGCCGTGCGCAATACATTAAAAGTATGGAGCCGTGAAGCGATAACGAGCGACGGAATATAATCCCGAACAAATCGTAAAGCGTTCTCCAGCGTCGTTCCGCAGCCGCACGAAGGAGAAGCTATCGAGTTACGGTGCACTTACTTTTGCTTCAACTTCGACTCCGGCCTGGCGCGGGGGCGCAGAGAGAGAGGGAGAGAGAGAGAGAGAGCGCGCGCGCGGGGCCGGTCACGTGATTTGATCGTCAGATCGGCGGACGGTAGGCAAGCCAGAACCGAATTAGAAAGCGGGCTAATTGCAGGCCGTTTGCACGCCACCGGCAACTGACCGAAATGCTGGAAACAGCCCGGTGCCAAGAGCGGGCTCGCGCTCGAACCTCCCGGAATCGCTGCTTGCTCCCGATTCTCGCCACGCGCGCCCTAAAACTAGGCTCCCGGGTTACGTATTGCGGCCGTTGACCGATCGCCCCCCCCTCTCTCTCTCTCTCTCTCTCTCTCTCTCCTCTCCACGATTCACCGAGAACCGTCTTTCAATCTATTCTCCTACCCTGCGCTACCCTGATCGGCCATTCGGCCTTCCTTACACGATTCCTCGCCGCAACACTCGACCTTTTTATTCTCTTTCACTCCTCCTTGTTGCGCCGCGTTCCTTTAGTGCGGGATAACTTGGAAAAGGACCTTGCGAAATTGTTCGGTGCTTTTGGAATGGCGAGGTATGGAAATTGCAGTAGGTAGGGGGCTTATACAGTGAATAAGTATTGTGGAAAGGATTTTTGCCGGCAATTTTAAAAAGTCGATTTTATAGAACAGGGATTGCTTGAATTTGTGTATTTTGAATCGGTGTGTACGACACCTTAATTTCAGCGATTGACTTCTAAATTTGCTTCCTATTTTCAGCGGACTTGTCTCATTGCATGGACTACAATTTTTAAAAATGGCATTGTATATTTTTGCCAGTGCCAGAGTCCTTTTGCTAAAGAATACATACGCCTAAAATAATATTTTTCTAATCTATAGTGTCATACTATGACGCTCTAATACCTATAAAAATGATCGTACTCTATCTCATCTTCGGCACAATTTCGAACATATTCGAGAACGGCCCCCGCCATAAAATTTGGATAATTAACATATTAATTGATTACAGTCGATTTTCAAGAACGGGAATTGCTTGAATTTGTGATACTTTTTGAATCGGTGTGAACGATACCTTAACTTCATCATTCGCTTCGTAACTTTAGCAGATTTGCCTTGATACATGTACCACGATTTTTTAAAAATGGCATTTTATATTTTTGCCGGTGCTACAATCCTTTTGCTAAAGAACACATACGCCTAAAATAATATTCTTCTAATCTAAAGTAACATGCATTCCTATGACATTCTAATACCTATAAAAATAATTATACACTCTTCCAAGGCAGGCGATTAAACCGTCTATCCGCTCTTCGGCCCAATTCCGAACATATTCGTGAACAGTCCCCGCCACGAAATTCGGATAATTAACATATTAATTAATTACGGAGCGCGGCAATTATGGCGGCGCGAGCCAGCGTCATCGTCTAATTTGCATCGGGTACCGGGGTTAAAAACCGGATAATAACTGGCCAAACGCAATGAGCGCCGCGCCGGAATTCATGCTCCATTATTTCGTCGTCGGTGGTAAACCGCGCGGTCGGCGTACACGGTGGACGAAGAAAAAAAAAATATTTATCACGCGACATTCATAGTGTATCGGGGCCGTTCCGGAGCGATATACGGTTGTTGTAAATTATGGGGGGTGGGAGCACTAAATCGCGGTTTGTCAATATATACGCAACAATATAGATAGACCGAAGCCGTTGTCGGTCGCCGCCATTGAAGCCGGCCGACAATGCTTTAGAGCCGTTTTATTCGCTATTTGCATAAACAGTTAAAGCTGTTACGCCGCTGTGAATCGTTAATTCGAACACTCTCGAGAGGACGGGCACGGAAACACGTTTATATCCACTCGGTATTTCAATTATTTGTTGCACAATGCCTGGCGTACTTCGGTGACCGTGCCGGATCACTTTGATGGAAACTACAATGTGTCATCGTTTTGAAATATTTCCTAACCTATTCTCCAGTTTGTAAATTAAGAAGAAATTGTTGCGTGAGCGCGGTCTCGGTATATTGAATAATAACGTCACGACTTTAATAACAACAAAACTCTATATTCGGGAAAGGAGGGGGGGACTTTATATTCGATCGTTTACCACGATATCTCTCTCTGAGTTGTTCTTGTTACATCGTTGCTCAGGAGATATTTACGAAGCAACGATGCCACAAGGAACTCTCGATATCAGAAAATATCGATCCATATTCGTAACAATATGTTATTACAGACCTATTTTATAAAGGTCTATCGTGAAATATTGCTTTACGTTAGAAAATAATTACGTAAATCATAGGTTATGTTACTATTCGCTATGCACCAAAGTCGCCATTTTGAAATTGAACTCTCAATCGTCCAATTGGTCCACGACGATCTGATAAAACCGTAACAAAAATTTCTACGAGAAATCGAACAAAATCTTTCGGCTCCAAATTATCGCTGACCGGACTATACAGTGCTCAAGGACTCGCGCAAGAGAAATGTCCGAAAGAAACGCGCGCGGCGGATCGCGATTTAAACGGCCGGTGAATTACAGCAGGCCCGTAAATCGTCCCCCCGGTCCGCTATAGATTGGGGATCGAGGGCCGATAACGATAGCGGCGCGGTTGCGGTCCGGAAAGTAATAGTTGCAGATAATTTTATCCTGTCGCCGTGGCCTCGTAATTCCACGGAATCGCGAAATATCATTGGAAGTGGAATCGGACGTGGTATGGCGTCACGGGCATGTGCGTGTGTAGACGGGAGCGGGTGCGTGGGCGCGTGGGCTTACCGGGGGTTTCGGAGCCGCGGGTAACGTGTTGCAGGTTCGTGCAGCGAGGCTTAACTGCATCTGCTACCGCGAAACAAACTGAATACTAATAACCGTTCGTGGTGTGGGTGGGTACGCAACCATCGTATTACAGCATTGAGTGGAAACCGTGCCCGGTTCGGCACGGCACCCGTGTGCGTGTGCGCCGCCGCCAACACACGCACCGTCCCGTTCCGGAGGATTCAATATCGAAGTAGGTTGCACAGCCGCTCGGCTCGCTCGCTCGCTCGTGCGCGCCCTCTCCGACACGCCGACGCGCTCGCTGCCGAATTAATTTCATACGCAGCCACGCAACATTGTCTCCGTTTAACGAGTACGTGCCCCGGCACTGACTAACAGTCCGCCCCGCTCGCAATTATCGATAGAAATCTGATCAACGCGCGCCCGCGCCGCGATTCGCGCAATCGCCGGCTGTTTGTTTCTACGGCCGCGAGCCAACCCCGGTTCCCGCGGCTCGTCCGGATTCGACTGTTCCCGGCCTTCGACTCGAGATCTCGATCGATCCCCCCCTCCCGATCTACCTGATCCGTGAACTTCGATTTTGGCTACGCGCGACGTCTCGCGATTTCGCGGTCGATTCGGTCGCCTTAACGAGCTGCCGGATCAAACTTCCCCGTATGACGGGGGGAACGAGTCGATCTTACGAAGCCGCCTCGAGTGTCCGACTTCGATAAGTTTCCGGGCTGATTGCGAGCGGGACCTTAATGATGGATTCTGTGGTTTTTCGAGTCGGAACGTTTACGCCGACGTGCGCTATTACGGGAGCCAGGACTTACGGTTATAGTAGGACGAGCCTGTGGGAAGATCTTGTTACAACCTATCTTCGCTCATCTCAATGCTTCACAATTATAAAACTTTATAATAATTTTATAAATTACAAAATTTGAATCTAGCATATTTATGTATAAATAATTGGGAACCGTGTGGTCGCTAATGATTTTGCATTTAAAGCGACCCCGCTAATATGAACGAATAATTTGTAATAAATAAGAAATGAAAAACCAGAAATATAAATCCTAAGATTTTCTATCATAATATAACTATTTATTTCTTGCAATTATGCTGGAAAATTAAATATTTATTTCAAGCGAGAATCTTGACTTTCATAAACTGAATATTAAAATCGAAGCAGGCTAATTGATGTTTCCGTAGTAATTTCGAGGATTTGAATTAGTAACAGCGACGATCGCACTTCGAAAATAGAGGTGCGAACGCCAGGTATTTGCTCGCGTTGATTAGCGAGACAAACTCGAAAACCATCGAAACGTCGGTTACCACGGTTAATTGGCGATTAGGCGCTGGATTATCGCGCGAGCACGTTAGAAACGAATCATTCTTCATTAATCGCGTCGATGTAATGTGCCGGCCCCAATTTAATCACATTGCTGCGGAAACGCAATATTGACTGTTCAAATTATACCCTCTCCGTGTTGTCCGTGATGTGACCGTGTCGCGGTTTGTTGGTCGCGTCAAGTGGATTAACCGTGCAATCGGTCAGACAGCAAAGACTACTTTCACTTTCTGCCCGTGTATTGTTTCCAGAAATATGCGGCCAGACTTGATACGATTAGGTATGATAACTATATCAATGGGAGCAACAGGTAGGAAAGTCAAGAGACTGAACAAATGCCAGCGATTGTTCAGGCATTGACGTAAATCATTAACTTCCATAAACGATTATTATATGACATATTATATGGCTTAGTATATTTTCCAAATTTTTACCTAAGGTATAGTACAACACAAGATTTAACCCCTTACCGTACTTTGACGAGTCTGACTCGTGATGGAAATTAGGTGAAATAAATTATTAAGAATGGATTTTATACTGTTTTTTTAAAATTGGAATAAAATATTGTTATTAATATTTACGCACCCAAGTATATTCTGGCATGGAACAAACATTAATATTCTGTCTCTTTTGAGAAATTATAAAAATTGAATAATTTCTAATCGCAGTAACTGTGTAGAAAATGGTACGTCAAGGGGTTAAAAAATGTGTAACATCAGAGAATAATAAGCTGCGCTTAAATCCTTGCTATACAATTTTCAACATTGTCCCTAACAAATTATTAAAAATCCACTTTAAAATATATGTACCTTTAGTTTAACGTTTAAACAATGATAAATTCTGTCAAGTAATTGTTCAGACAGGTTCACCGCATTATTTTTTCATGAAGGTTCCATAAAACTCACCAACAACGGCGCACAGTTTATCTAAAATCAGCAGACGCTTATTTCCGGTTAACAACCGCGTCAGCTTACCTGCAACAGAAAACGAAAAGTTTTATTAAACGTCTTCGCCGCCTGCATCCAAGGCTAAATTCGCGATTGCATGGAAAGCCGTTCTGCAATTTCAATTCACGGCGATTGCTATCGGGCTCGCCGCTCCCTCCCCCCTCCCCCTCCCTCCCCACCCACTCCCCTCCCATCCGTAAATTTATGGCGGTTTAATCGTTGTAATGCAAGCACGATATCGACGCGAAGCAGATCGGCAACGTTTACCGCGCCATCCGGATCGCTGAAATCGAAAATTTACGTTCCATTTTATTCAGTTGTTCCTTGCTTTCGCCCGATGCTAGATAACCCCTTTATTTATTCCGTTCGATCTCTGACGAGGCTTTATCCACGCTGCCTTATTCCCGGCTTTATAACGGAACGAACGTAGTAACCGTTAATAAATGACTCGACTGGCGCGGTTCTTTATGCGAAATGTTCGTCGTCTCTTCTACCAAACAGAAGTTAGTTGAAAAAGCATTATTTCGTTTAATGATGCCGAGGCAGTGAAAGTACCGTTGCATTATTTGAAAATTCTGCCTTTGTCTTTGCTGCTCCGCGCTTCGTGAATTGTTCAAGAGAAACATCAGAGCAAAATACTTTTATTACACTGTGGATAAAAGCAGGCATTGCTCGTCAAGTTGTTGCACAAAGCTGTGTAAGGTTAATTGTTGTTTAATTCGCCATACTTAAATAATAATTGTTCGCCCGTTTGCGTTGAAGCTACGCCAGTGCTATTAATTTTATAATGTCATACAGAGTGCATCAATGGAAGCTGAGGTTTTCTATATCAAATTATAGATACGTATGTCAATACAATTATATTTAAATACTTTTAATCGAAGGTACAGCACTGCCTCTTTATTTATGGAAGATAATTCCGCTTTCCTTCAATGCGTATATGGTACACTGGTCCGCGCTGTTTCGTGAATTTCCCATGACGCGTTATTACATATCCATCGGAACTGCATCAACTTCCATTGCAAATGTTTCCTCTCGATTACTAAACCGTCCGTTGCCTCGTCAAAATATAAACGAATTCGAAACTCGATGTTTTCGATTTGTAGAAACTTTTTGTCAGAATTATTTCCGCGCGGAGGCTAGTCGAGTAATTTAGAGATTCGATGTTCGTTCCGCCTCTCGAAACGCTGCCCGCAATTTCGATCTTAATCGGCGCGATCGTTCCAGATCGATCCCGGGGCGAGACGAGGCGAACCCGCCCGCTTTCCCACGTCCTTCCTTCGAGTGAAATTTCTCTTCCGGAAGACGGAGGCGCGCGGCGGTCGAATCCATCCCATCGCGGGCCGTTTCGGTCGAATTTCAAATTTATCGCTCGGGAAGTCGACGGTGATCGATTCTTGATGGTTTTCGGCGCATCTCCTACGGCCCCGGCTGTCGCATACGTGCGGCCATAGAAATCCGTTCGCGGCAATTACGTTAAAAGGACGGTTAATAATTGACCGTTCGACGGAACGATCAAATATTTAGTTGCTGCAAACATTGCCGGCGAGATCTACGCCCCCCCACTCCCCCCACCCCTCCTCCGTTTACCAGCGTTCGACGAAGCCTGGATAAGTAAATATTTGTTGAAAGTAGAATTCTTCTGGTATCTCTCATGAAATATATAATATTCTGAGGATGAAAGCTTCGATTATATAGGTAATGTTCATAATATAAAGGTTCGTAAAATATTTTTAGGCAGATTTTAATAATTTAGGATTAATACAAGTGATTCTGGATGCAAAAATAAATCGAAGGAAGAATTAAAGTTTAGTATTCTACCAATTTTGGTTGTGCTTGTCTGATCATGTAATACTTGTTCCACTTGTCTGATTAGTTACCGTGCCGCTCCTGATGTTTGACTAAAGATCGCTCATTTTTTACTTTCCAAGTTGAAAATCGTCATGTCTATTTGACAAGTCTCGTCATCTTTTTCCAACTTATCTGGCTATTTATTGTCTCATCTATTTTGTTTAATTACTGGCGATTTTTATTCCATTTATATGACCATATATCAGCTCTAATATATTTCGTCTTCTATAATAATCGTCTTCTATTTTAAACATTTGAGCGCACATTGTCGGATGTGTAGACACCTCAGTGCACTTGCATCACACGTGCATCTCCCAGATACAATTCTAACATACACAATGTTACGAACACCTTATGAATGATCATCGCCCGCAAAGAAACCCCTTGGCACACCCATAAAGATTGCGTAATAAAAGGCAACTTTGGCTTTTCCGACAAGTTAGAACAGTAAGTCATTGCTAACGGGTTATATAAATTAAAACCATAACAAAAACGTAGATAATCCTGTGATAGTGTTCAGTGAAATAATAAATTCTCTAAACTAGCTATAAATAATAAAAAATCATTATTTCGCCAAAGAGTCAAAGAGGGTGAAACTGGACCACATTCCAAACAACCTGAACAGCATCTCCCTTGTTTCTCTTTCCTATTTAACCTCTCTTTCCAACCATTGCCCACAATCTCGAATAATTGCAACAACTCTACAGGCATCTGGAAAGTCGCGGTTAAATATCTTTTTCCAATTCGAGCATAGAAAACCGCATTCGCAACAACGCGAACGCTCGGCCTCTCCGCGATAAAGCGGGAATAAAGCTTGAAAAGTTTCGCGGGGAGGGATTTGAATGCTTATTGGCAGGAGCGTCCGCTCGGCTTCCGCCGTTTCTGATGGTAATTCGGTCTCTTGGCCTCCGCGGTCGCCGGCGGAGGTCAGCGCAGAAGTTTCCCGGGGATATTTGTAGGTTAGTTATGGCTTTTACACGCGAGGTCCCGCCAGGTCACGCCACATTATGCGGTCCCCGCAAGGCGCGCGCGTCGCGCCACTCAATTTAACCCCGGCTACTCCACACCGCCCGCTCTCCATCGTTGTTCCGCGGTAATTGCGACTCGGCCTGCCGTCTGCCGATCCAAATATGCTCCCCGTTCGCCGCCGCCGCGGTGTCCGAAGCCCCCCGTTTCTTCGACCTGGGCATCCTCCCCTGGACATTGTTAACCAACACGTGCAACGGGATGGGTGTATCTTCTGGTAACAGACACGCCGAGCCAACCACCCGGACGCAACCCTCGTGTACTTAGCTGTCCTCCTTAGCACTGAAATTATCGTCGGTGGTCCAATTTCGTGGATTTGTCATTTCGTACTATTGTCTTATTAGGAAACATGGTTTTAGAACGAGGCAAAGTGTACGCAATTCGAGAATGAAACGTCCTCTAATTAATTTATGTTTATTCGGTGGAATCTGGGGGTCAGGAATGCGTCTACGTGGTTCTTCGTGGAACTGTTTCGTCTATGTTTATTTCGTGGAAGTTTGACGCGTGGGAGACCGCGACGCTCGGGGCCTTCTGTTTATTGAAAATGCGCCGATCGCCGCCTAATGAGTCGCTGTAGGGAAGATAAGAATTTTCGAGGGATGGAACGTATGAAAAATGCACGGCATGACCGGGTTCGCACGTAACAGAGTATACTTTGAACTCGTAAAAAAATTTTTGACGAACTCACGAAAGCGACGCAATCCATAACCGGAACTCGTTGCGCATAATTACCGTTCAATTACCAAAAAAGCCCCCCCTGAATTTCCCATAAACCGCAATGCCCGGAAAACGAGAGTATTTCGTTGAAAGTCGTAAATAAACCGCAGAATTTTGTGCTCGCGCACGATTCATTGAAATCGTCGAGAACTGCCGAGAGCCCTCTGATATTCTGGAAGCCAGACGAGCCGGTTATCACATCCCATTATACGCCGCAAAATCGTAAATTCGCGCGAACGCCAGGAGCTCAGACGCGATTAATAAATTCCTATAAAGATAATCGCGCGGCCGATGGCCAATCGTTCGGCAAAATTTGGCGCCGATTAACGGGGCGGACAATGGCGCGCGGTCCAGCGAAACGGGACGAAACACGCGACAGCCTCCGCGATTTTTATCGACGCCGAAAACAACGGCGGGGTTTGTACGAGGCGCTTTGGACGCGCGTTTGCGGCGAACCAACGGGACCGCGAGCGCGTTAACTTTCTGGCTGCGAGATATGGAACGAGGAAGCGCCTCCCTTGCCATTCATTCCGCCGTATTAATAAAACGGCCGGGCCGATAATTTACAAAACAAACACTCGATCGAGCGGGCACGGGCTACGCGCGTATCTTCGTCCTGGGGACGAGTAAATCGGCCGATTAAATCGGACCAGCGCGAGCGCGAGCGCGCGAGCGCAGAGAGCCCGGTCGGCGAATGCGCGGCCCAGAAATTCCTGCAGCTTGTTATTCAGTTGATAATGACGCCGTTTTATCGCGCCGGCGGAATTTATTAAGCGATAACGATTTTAGTAAATTGTCGAGTAACCGTGCCCGAAATACCCGGCTCGGCGCGAACGCTACGGATTTTCAAGAGCGTTTAAAGCGCCCGGACACGTGCTGCAGTCGAGTTGATCGGGCATCGAGAGATACAATTATCTCGCCGGTTGCTTCTTGCGGAAATTTCGTGCAGAAATACTTCCAGGCGTTTACGTCTGCGAGAGGAACATTCCGCGGGTAATTGTTAAAAGTAGAATATCTTAGCATCTATGTGGTAATATCTATCTCAATTTGTAATTATACTATAATTACTGCAATTATATTACATGCGTTTGATTTTCTTTATCATTCATTTAAATACATTATTATAACATATATAATTTAATAAAGAATACCAAACTACCATATATATGTATATTTTTTCTTTTTTTTCTTAGAGGTTTAACGTCGCTCAACCAATTAGCTATGTTTGGCGAATATACCAGCCGCACACGAAAGCTCGCTATTTCTTCGCGACCACTATGCTCGTCAAAACCAGCTAACTGTATAATTAATCCAGCGACTAATCTACGAAATATTTAACTAATTCGTAATCGACCGCAATCGTTGCGCCCGCATTATTCCGTTCGCGTATAGAAACGAGTTAGACAGTGATAACAGATATTCGATGCCGGTATAATAAACTATGCTCCGGAACTGCGAATATTACAATTGCAATATCCGGAATATCAATTTAACCGTAACCAATGTTCCAACGTTGTTCTAATCATATACAGCCGATAGCGTTTCGATAGAACGATCAACGGAGTCGGAAGGGAACTTATTTATACCGTCGTTAGTTGTCGATCGGCTTTATTTCCCGGCATTTTCCGCGCGGAAACATCGTCGAATCTCATTTCCACGGCATTTAGGACGGAGGACAAAAATCTCCGGGAACTCGGCTAACAATTTCACTTCTCGCGCGTGTAAGTTAGCATAAAACGGTCGCGCAACTTTCGACGGGATCCATTCAAAATTCCGCGATTATCCCGGAGTTGGATTGTTCTTCGTCATCGTATTCAAACGTAAAAGTTCTCCGGGCGTATAATCCGCTCGAGTAGAAGAAAATCGTCGAAAGTTAAATGAAGACGCATCGATATTACGGCGGGGAGGGCGGCTTATCAAATCCATTTCGGATTTTTATCCGTGAGAAACTCTGTCGTATTAATTAATCAACGACGTGTCAACATTTTACCGTTTTTAATTTCAGTCAATTTATTTCAACGTTGTCTGTATTTTCCTTCTTTTTTTTCTTAGTATAATAATTGCAATGAAAGACGGTGTATAGTGACGTGTTCGAATAAATTAGGCAATATTGATATTATAAAAATTGTAATTTATTTAAATATTCATATGTGCGATACTGAATTATTAGATAGGATTTATCATCTAATAATTCATATCATCATTGACAAAAGAATTGGTTTTTGTACCTTGACCTCTCAATTTTCATTTCCCAAATAAAATACTTTAATGTCCTGATATTTTTCAGATTATCAACCTAATAGTAAATGTATTAAAATATTAACAACATTATGTCTAATCACGTACCAAACAATCTAAAATGCGAATAGAGGTAGCCAGACAAATGCTAACCTAAAATCGGTCGTAACACATAATATACTTTCTATGATTTTTCTAATACCTTGAACAACAATCCAGATAAAAACCAAGTCTTTGACACTGCTAAAACTTTTCGATGATCTTTTAATCACCGTTCGGTCACGCGTTATCCATCATTTCCGGGGCGAGGCGATCAAAGGGCAGCTGGTAAACGTTACCAGTACCTCCCGCCCAAGTATTATGGTTCCGCATCCGTTAATCCCGCCTGCGAAATGGCTGCCGCTTCGCGCGGAATTTCATATTAAATAAATACAAAGCCCTTTGACTCTCGATTGGCGTTGTTGACATCAGCTGCTCACCGGTGCAATCTAATTAGAGTTCATAAGCCACGCACGGCGATCCCGTTCCAAGAATTTGGCGGTATTCCAATATATCTTACGAATCGCGAGGAACAACGAAATGAAATTTTTACCGAAAATCGTTCTAACGTAATTGTCTCACGACTTTGTACAATCTACGGTTGTTTAATCGTCGTCAGCCCTGTAGTTTCTAAATTTTACAGCCGGGAAATGATAATCAATTTTTACTTAATTAAATTTTTATTCCGATGAAATGAGAAACGCTGTATAGCAGAATAATATCGACATTGATGGAGTTTTAATTTAAATGTTGGAAATATAGAGCAAATATTACATCAATGTGAAATTATCAATGCCGAATAATGAAAGATATTGATGCAGAAAATTTGTATTTTGCGTAAACATCCGCAACAGAAAATAAATGATTGTACAGTATGTAGTATGACGCTAAATTTTGTAATCTAAATATTAGCTGCGTAATTTATTATATTTTTCTTATGACGTGCTAATATTTACGAATTACGTATATGCATTAAACAATAGAGAAGAATAAATGTATTTACTATACTGTGGCTAAAATAATTTCATCACTCGCTTGTGAATTAACAATGGTAACGCAGTATAATAAGAACACAATGCTAACTTCTACGGCATTATTCTGCGAACCGAATAACAT
Organism: Augochlora pura; assembly: GCF_028453695.1. NCBI lineage: Eukaryota > Metazoa > Arthropoda > Insecta > Hymenoptera > Halictidae > Augochlora > Augochlora pura. The sequence continues at coordinate 4,056,385 of NC_135773.1, read as the reverse complement.
TGCACAGTTGAATACGAAATTATTAGTACGGAAACGTGTTCGAACAATAGCGAAAATAAGAAATTCGGTCGAAATATAATGCTTGCGGAACGCGTCACGATTTAGCGATGCCGCGCTAATTAGACAGAATCTACCGACGTTATATACACCACTTTCGAAGCGATAATCACCTAAATATAGCATCGCCGACGTCATAATCCCCTTCAAAGAAGTCTCGACAGTTCGAGTTCGCATAGAATTCAAACATTCAGCTCGCGGCAAGTCGAGCTTAAAATCGGACTCTTATTGAGTCACGGATAAGCCGGCGGAGTATCTCGGTGAACAGTCACGGCGGATTTTCAATTAATTCCATTGACAGGGGAGGACCGTTTCGGGATGTCAGAGCGAGGCTCGGGACCACAGAGAATGAATTAGAGACCCTGGTTAATTAATGACGAATTCTACCCTTAAAATCGGATCGAAGAACCGATCGTGTTCTCCCGTGTCCCGTCGCGTGTAACAAACAGTTACGGGATCTTGATGCACTTTCTTCCGTTCTTCCGTGCTCGAATTATTTTAGAAAAGTATAATAAGACGATACTGAATACGTTTGGTTTTTTTACATTTTATTTAAATGCAATACTTTTATAAAATCTGTAATTAAAATTATGCTTTCAGGAAACGCGGAATTCCTGGGCTCATTTGTAGCGATTTTTTCTTTTACAAAAATTTTCTTCGAGGTATTGTTAATGAGTTATTAAGGAAAAACATTGACCAATGAGAGGCGAGCTCGGCTAGCGCGAGGCGACCGAGCCAATGAACGGACGAAGCCGAAGTTGCGCGCACAGCCGCGACTTCCCCGCGCCAGCTGATCTCGCCTCTCATTGGCCAGCGTTTTTCGTTAATAACTCGTAAACAAAGCCGCGGATTGCATTTCTGCTAAGGAAAAAGTTACGTGAAGTTACGTCAAGAACCTATAACTTCACGTTAGTATCATAATTTTTACTCTCGTCTTGAAGATGTTGCAAAAACAATTAACCGAATAAAAGAGAAATTTGGAAACGGTAACAGAGAAAGTACTGTACAATTTACTCAACTTTCATGTACAATATAAATCTGACTACGAGAAGAAATAATAGTCTCCAGATGGAAGTTACGAACGTTGCAAACGAGTTTAAAATGAAACGTACAACACCGTAGCTTGCCCGTACAAAATACCTCCACACGGCACGCAAGGAAAGTCTTTGCCGAATGAATCTTTAGCTAACGACTGGCTTTGGTAGCCCGACAAAAAGCCAGGAGTTCACCTTCCATCTCTCCGCCCGTAATCAAAGATAAAAATGTTACCGGGTCTCCGTAACCGAGTTCCAGCGTGCACCTGACACGACGACGCTCGAGGGACGCGCGAATAAAACGAAGACCGCGCGCGCGCGCGCGTCCCGTTGTTAACGAGCACGAAATAAAAAGGGACGCATAAATTGGCCCGGGAAGAATCAATGTCCGACGGGGCGGGCTCGTAAACCTAGGAATTTACAATAACAGTTACAGAGCCGGCGCAGCAACCGTCACAATAAAATCCTCTAATACACGTAACGGCCGTAGGAATTGTCAACAAAGTCGTAAAATTGTTTACATCCGCCGAGAGAAAATGGGATTAAGGGGAGAAAGCCGCGACGCGGGCGTCGGCTCCGTCCGCGGATCGAAACGGAACGATCCGCCTAGGGCGGAGGGACCGCGAAAATCTCTATTCAAACGCGCGATTGAATCGCCGAAAAAGAAACCGGAGGAATACCCGATTGAGCACCCACCCACCCACCTCTGGTTACATTCACCGGTGTCGGCGCGCCTTAATTGAAACGTAGTTAGCGGATGACACAGGTGGACTAACGACGCCGGGGCACGAGACCGGCGACACGGCTCGGCGTCTTGTCCTGAATTTTAAAGAACCGTCCCGTCGCACCCTCCCTCCCCTCATTCGGACGATTCGCGAGAGACCCAAGGAGCCACGGTGTTTCTCCACCGGGAACCGAGTATAAATTCGTCCCGGTAATTACGAAGGAATCTTCCGACCGACCCTCTGCCGCTCTCTCCGGAGCGCCCCGCGGGTAGTTCGGCCGATGTTTCATGGAACCTCTACGACAGAAGCCGGGGCACGTATACACCGGCGGCCGTGTAATTTATGGCCACGAGATTGCGGCCCGGTAATACGGTAACGGTAAAAGAGCAAAGGCCGGCAGGTTCGGTGGCATCATTAACGTTGAGTAGGATGTTCCGGCAGTTCCGTGTAGTTTCGCCAGTTTCCACGCGGCCTGCCTCGGTTACGTCCGGCCAACCAGCCGCGTAATTCAACTGTGAACCGGTGAGAAACGGACGAAAGCGACCGTCACGGCTGGATCGCGGCTGGGTGAATCCTTTCGAGGATACGCGCGACTCGAGCTCGGGCCCGGCTCCGACAGGCAAGAAACGAACGGGTTATGCTGAAAGCGACGAGCCCCGATGGCGACTGCTCTCATCGACGAGATCTCGTCGTGAACCCGGTTTTGCCAACTTGATGCGAGCGGCGTGTGATAATGTCGAAAAGGAACGTCGCTCCCAGACGAAATCGTAAACCGATAGAAACGTTTCGGACGTGGTCGACCGGTCTAACGGCTGGACGTCGAGATAAGCGAGGACGTTTCATCTCTCTCTATCGCTTTCAATTATATTTTTTCCAGCAACCAGGAATATGCATCTTAAAATAGAATGAAAACACAATCGAGCATATCACAGAAAACAATCGAGCATATCACAGAAAACATTTGAGCACACAGAACACTTCGTTGCAAATAAATACTTATTATCAACAATATATCAATGAACACTTTTAATCGTAGAATTCGCTTTTGAATTAAAACGATATACAAAAGTTTATTCCTCTAACTAAATAATCTCAAAGCATACCAGGTTTTAAAACATAGCGTTCACAGCACCAAATTTTAATCCCAATGAACTTGAAAACAGGAGTTTCGCACTAGTAATTTATTTAATATTTGTACCGCTTCGTTTCTCTCGATAACGCTGTAGAATAAATCTCCGACGCGCGAGAAGGGCCGTATAAATCCGAATTATCCGGTAGTAAAGCACCGTGTTAGATCAATGGCACGAAAATTGATAATACGCGTTGATTGGTTATTACCTTATCGATCGCGCGCGCGTCGTAAATAAAGATCGCGGGACTTCTTTTTAAAAGCGGGAACCGTCCACGTATAATTCTCCCTTACATTTTCGATTTATTTTCACACGTGGAATCGCGCTGTTCTCGTTTGTAGCAGGAATTGCGATATCGCAGATTATAAAGGTATGGACCGGAGAGCAAAAGTGTGGTGTACGCGCGCGCGCGCGCCCGTAGAATTTCTCGACGAACGTAAGCCGATTTAGCTGGTCCCCCTCCCTCCCTCCCTCCCACGGCCGAAAGAGGCAATTAATTTCAAAACCGATAGCACGAGACGAAATTCTACCGATTACCGGACTACATTTCGCCCCCCGTTTTTTTTCTTCTTAACGTGTTACGCGGAACGGCGGACATTCGTTTTGAACAGCAATACGCGATTATAATAAATAATGGAAACACGATTCCCCGGTGAAAGGATGAAGGGGCATTTAACTGTGCAATTATCCTACTTATCTCGTTATGCATATTCACGTGAAATGCATTGTGCGATACGAGTGTTGATTTAGACGTGGAAACGATCGAGTTTCCTGACAGTATATTAGACGTATCATTTTGAATAATTCTAATTATATGTAAATAAAAATGTAATACATCGTGTCGCGTGCGATCAAATATATTTTGTCTTAATTATCGACGACATTCTTCTTCTGATAAAATATTTGCCTGTTCGCTTAGTCTATTAGCGAAGTAAAGCAGATATAAATATTATATACAAACATTAGAATGTTTATACATTTCTATACTTTCCTGATACGTATAATGCGATGAAAGAAGCATTGAAATTACGTTGCGCGCTATACATATGTCCCAGAAAACACAATATTGTCCTCAAAATATGAAAGGAAGCTATATCCATTTATTTATTTCGAAAATTTATACGCATCCTATTTTACAAAACTCTAGAAGTGCATAAATGCGTGACAATTGTGATCTCATAGCAAATACATCCAACAATTCGATTGAATTTTTACAGATAACAATAAAGAGAAATATCTACAACAATCAATTGTCAAAAGTAGTTTCCATCCCCACTATCTCTGCTATTGTACACAATTAAAAGAGCCACGAATCAAAGCTAATAATCGATTCCATATTTTTACGAATAAACAGGAACCACCTACGAAACCTTATTCACTCGTAATACCATCAACAAATTGTAAATAATCATATCCATTCCCTTCGATTCTTCCAACGCTTCTATCATCCTAAAGCTACGCGTTATCACCTAGAATCCGCCACTAAATAATAACACTGGTCACAGTTCAGTCCCGTACCCCCTCCATAGAGCCTAGCCTACAGCCCACAGGTTCCCGTGAATTTTCATACAGCGCCGATCGGAATCGTCGGTTCGTCGGCCTCGCAAATTGCAGCGTCGTTAGCTGCGAGTAGAAACGAGTTCGCGGAGGAGGAGGGAGGGGGAAGGAGAGAGAGAAAGCATCGCCGCGCGTAGTCGAGCAAGTTAACCCGATTCCCATCGATGTCTTTTAGCACGTAGCCTAGATTCGACTGAACGGCTCTCCGGCCGACGCGTTCGATCCACTATTAAGATACCCGGTAAGATAGCGGAAATCCCGATTTGTGTACAATCGATACCAGGGGGAGGGGGGTGTGGGCGAGGAGGGAGTAGGGGACGAGGCGAAATTAGCGAGATAATTTAGATCGGCAATCAAGATACCGGGGATCCTTGGGGCTGGGGGGAAGCTTCGCCGGGAACGGCGGATAGATTTCAAGCGGTCGGTTCAACGGAACGAAACGGAAGGAGATCTTGGCCACGTCGTTGGCTCCGCGACACGGTTCGATGGGAACTCCCCTCTCCCCCACCCCCTCCCCTGTGTCTTAACAGATCCTTGAACCCTTTGAGTTCGGATTTCTGAGGACTTGTTCTATCGCTGAGGGTTATCGGCCTCTTTGCGAAATTACCGGAACGGGGTTGGTTCCCCTGTTTCCGAATTTAAGCGACGCCGCGTGTAGCGAATGCGTCAAAGGGACTTTAACGATGCTTCATAGTTAATGAAATGGCAGATTTCTATATTCCTTTTATTATTTCTGTTTAAAGAAATATTTACAAATTTTTATATCGTGGTCGGTAGCGTTTGACTTCTGTTTCTTTGAACGGTAAGTACTAGATTTTTGTTATATATTGTATATAGGATATTATGGCTCTAGGACGTCTTTAGGGTGTCTAAAATGGTAGATGGAACGCCATTTTTGTTATCCCTATTGCAGTTTATTTCTAGATTAAAGTTACGTTACTGAGGATAAACTTCTTGATACACGAATATTATCGTCGAACGATATATTACAAATTCTGAGTTATCAATTACAAATTCTAAATAACGTATTAAGATCATACTAGATTCTAACAGAACTTATGTTTATTAAAATAATTGTCTTCGTATTAGAACAATTAGTATTTAAATGAAAATTCAGCTACGTTGGGTTCTGTTATATCCGCATAAAATATTGATGCAAATGCAAAGCGAAATATATGCATATCTGGCAGTCTTTGCATTTCTGCGTATATTTATTACCATTACCGACATACAGGCTGAATTTTCAACGACCACTAACCACTGCTATATCTTTACGTCCACACGACACAGCTGCGACACGGGGACTGAGTTTGGGTAGGGCTAATAAGTCAACCGCGATGCTAGCCGCAACTAGATATCACGGTATACGTAAACGCAAACATTGTGTGGTCCGAGGTTAATGACACCGTCTTAAACACGATGATGGTCGATATCACCTGGTGTACACTGAGAGACAGCAACAATTACAGACGCGATGTCAACGTACGCATAGCGCAAAAATTAAGTCTAATAAGTATTCTACTGCGTCTAATACATATTCTACTGTGTTTAATAAATATTCTACCGTGTTTAATAAATATTCTACTGAGTCTAATAAATATTCTACGCATTATGTCCTCTCGCCTCGCGAGTGCAATAAAATAAATTTGCCGACCACGTTCAGTAGGATCACCCGATTTCTTCGTCGCGAATAAATCTCCTTTCATTTTCTACGTGCCGAACACAGCGAGCCCCGTCCGACACACACACACGCACACACACGGCGCGTTATGTAGCTCGGAGACACCTTGACCCCTTTCCGTGTCCCGCGGCCATGTTTCTCGCGTGTATCACGGCGAGCGGGCGGCGTCGAACGTCGGGCCAGAAAATGTGCTAATGTGCAATGACGATTTTTCATAGAGCTCGATAACGGGGCGGAATCAACCACGGATATTTCGAGGCCCCGATTTCTCTGGCTCGTCGGCTCGCGCGAGGTCGATCCGCCGCCGAGATTAGTTTTGCCGGCGAACCGACACGAACTTTGCCAGTTTTATCGCGCGCCGCCCTGACATCGAAAACGTCCCGGCGAAGGAAATGGAACGGATATCCACGGGAACCGGAAGCCCCGAGCCAACTAAATACTCGCCGGTTCACGGACTCCGGGAGTTCTGCCATGGTTCATCTCGGACCGCGGACATGCGATGTCGGTGTTCGAAAAATGGGAGGAGCCGATGGCGGCGATAGTTGATAATCGTTTGTGGAGGACGTCATTAAGGTCGAACGTTCTGCGAACGTTCTATAAATGTCTTGCTGTAGTTGTTAGAAAATGTAGGGTGTCTTAGCAGGTCTCATTGACGATATCTTAAAGATATTTTTTTATAGGTTATGTCTAGATATTTTATAGGTTATGTCTATAGGTTTATAGGTTTTGTAGGTTATGTCTTAGATGTCTCCTAGACGTCATTTAATTCGGGACGTATTTAAGTCGTGTTCTTCCAGACGTCGCGACGACTTCTAATTACCGTTTTAAAATGGATGTAAAATGGACATATTTAAGAGGTTATACGTTATTTAGGACACTGTTGTTATAAGTAAATGGCGAAGGATAAAACTAAATACTTCGAAGACCACCCTAAAAACCGCGCTTTATCCAGGAGTGCAATAGTGCACACGTCAGATCAAAAATATTTAAGACGTCGTGCTTTACCTAGGGTAATATTAAGGTTATGTTAAGGTAAATGGCGAAGGATGAAACTAAATAGTTCAAAGGCCATTCTAAAATCCACTATAATAAAAAATAGTATACAAAACCACTTTATCTAGGAATGCAATGGTTCAGTGCAGAATTTCACTTAAAATGAAAATGCACACTTTCCCTCGCATAATCTTCTATAAACTTAAAACCAACAAATATCAATCTTCAGATACGAATGTACCTCGCTAACAACGACCAAGTTCTATTTATTATAACCACTAAATTATAACAGAATATAAAAAGAAAAATTTTCATTAATACCATTTTACATTATCAGAAAATGCGACTATCCTATTTAACAAAAAGTAGTAAAATAAAACCTAAATTAAAGAAGTATTCCACCCTCTTCGCAACGCAGATTCCACGTTATAATATTATAACTATTAGTAACGATTAGTAACTATTTTTCCGAGAGCTATCTCGCATAAGAGATTCGGATTTGGTCACATTTCCTCGCGCGACTCTAGCAATCTCTTAACTCGGAGTTTCAACTAGCGAGCGAACACGCTGGAGAAGACGTCACACGGAGGTCTTAGGGCGTCCTGTGATTTACATCCGCGTTGATTCTTATGTGGAGGGGACTACCCGTTGAATCCACGGGCGTCTTCGCTGGGAAGAACAGTCCCGTTTTTCGACGAACCGACTGGATCTGTTTGTGAACGGGATGGATTTGAATGATGCTACGACCGATCGTCGACGCGCGCCATGTGAGAATTCATCCACCGGTTCCTCGCAGACGCTTGTTCTTATGCAGAGTCGGTCTAAACAGTTTGAAAGGATGAGCGAAGGACGGAGCGCCGGCCGGGAAGAATTGAGAGTGGAATCGTCTTAAATTCCGTTTGAAGTATCACGTTTTACGTTATTCGGATAAAATAATATTTTGAATGAGAAGCGAAATTCGAGGGAACGATGCATTTGGTTTCATTTTTTAAACGGCAGGTATAAAGTTAGGTTTGCTTTAGTTTGGAGTATTTTTTCATTGCTATTGGTAACAAATGCGCTGTGATTGTAGACATGAAATTATCAGCTTTGATTTTTTTTTAATGACATAAGATTAGATTTGCCTTTCTTGTGATTGTTTGACATGAAATTTACGGTGTCAGTATGTCACGTTACTTATTTTGAAATTGTTGAAACTATGTCTTGAAAAATAACTTAGAGTCCCAGCTTGAATAAATGCAACCTTGTGCCAATCACTTATAGTCGCCTTTTGAGCTAGCCACGTGGATAGTTTCTAAAATGAACAACAACTCGTTATCTAGATCACTGTGTCAGACGAACTTGTATACCAAAAACGTGGTAACGCGATGAAAGAAGCAATGGCGCCCGATAGTAAAAAAAAAAAGTGGTCGCATTAAAAGTTTGAAGTCTGCAAACTTTTAATTAATGCGAATATTAATAAAAATCTGGCGGTCTTTGATACGAATTCCATTCCGGCGCGAAAGCTTGCGAAACAGAATTCGTTTCGACGTTCCGGCGTCACTTCTTTCTGCAAAGGTTCACAATTCTCCGCATCATTAGTCGCGAAAGTCGCGTACGCGAAGAAAAGACAGTGTGTCCGTTGGATAAAAAAAAAAAAAAAAAGGAAAACGAAGAAAGATCGCAACATCAAGGTGAGCCAGAAATTTTTATTCCAGTTTCAGATTTCTGCGAAAGAACAGTGTGCTCCTTGGAGATTCTGGGGCAAGTGGCGTGCGGTCAAACACAATCCTCTTACCAAAAGGCACCTGGCCTTCACCACTCAGTTGCCGGATCCTCTAGGAACAATGTCCTTATTTTCGTGGCGCTGCGACGACGCGACGGACTGCTTACCATTTCCAGCCCCTCGTCCAAGGTGAAATTCTATTTCAAACAGTAAACCGTACGTAATAGTACATTTTATTTCAGATCGCACGCGCGCTTTTGCTAACAGTATGTGCTCGGACCTCTTTTTAGATATTACGCAATTAAATATATTTATAATGCTACTTCTATGTGCTACTACCACTTAAAAAATAGTTTATTTGCCGAATTCTACATTACACAATGAGATAAAAATATCTATAGTACTATTTTAAAAATCTATTTTTCGCCAGCCCTGATAAAGACTGTATTTATTTAAAAAAAAAAAAACGAAGAGGAAGAACATTTTTTAACTTCTAGAGTAGCTGTAAAAAATATTTTCCGCTTCAAATGAAAAAAATATATACTTGTGTATTCTAATCAATTGATGCAATATTTAATGCAACAATGAAATACATTTGGACATTCTGCAATCTTATAGCAAAGTATAGTAATATTTACATTTTTTATTTTTTTATTATATACTTATTATTCTTTTACTATACACTTTTCGTTCTTTTACTATACACTTTTTATTCTTTTACTACACACTCCCTGTACATACTATTTGTTTTTATAGACAACAAGGACCGCACGAGAAAAATCGAACGCGAAAGTCCGCGTAACAATAGAGGTCGCAAAAACCGGTTCGAGTGTATTTCGTTCATTAAAAATCACTTTGAATACCGTACTTTGAAGTTCCTCTCGCATAGCTGGAAGTACGGGGTAGGCACTATAACTTTTTAACGTCGGTACTGTTGTTTATAGAGTGGTGTATATCCATCGATTGGTAACAGGACGGAAGTTCCGTGCAATTTAATTCAGGTTTTATCCATTCGAAGTTCTTGCGCGTTCGAAGAAACGTCATCAGCAGAAGTTTATTCCGGATCGCATCGAATCGGAACTTTTCTCTTGGCAGCGAAGGTATAAACAGAGAAGAATTGTTTCTCGCAGGGAAGCGATCTTTGTTATCCTCTTTTTCAACTTGAGGTCGAGAACTGTTCCCCGTGCGAAGGGACGTTGTCAGTTCGCTGATTAATAGACCGTGGATTTTCATGTGTTGTTAACGCGTAAAAATTCACGAGACATCGAAGAAGCTATAATTTAATTTCGTTTGTTTATTTAAGAATAATTGTATAAGATCACTATTGATTTTATATTGAAAGTAAAATTAAGACAGTTAATTACGCTTTAATGGAAGGAAGATCAAAAGGAATCAAAGCGATTTGGAATCAAGGTTTGTTTAACTATCTGCACTCGGAGAACTTTTTTACATTAATTACTAACAACTTGAAGGCATTTATTCGATAACTAACGCTTCGAAAGAAATATAAAATGATACAATGCTGGGACTAAATTACCCTATTTGAATAGAATTTGCTATAACGTCGCCCTGATATAGATCGCACAAAATAAGAATTTCTAATTACGATAGTGGCATTATTATCAGTATCGCTATTATCAGTCTTGTTATATCCTACGAGAGGTAACATCCGAGTACAAAGGACTAATTAAAACAATTACTGCGGCCAGGATGTAATTACTATCGCTATATTGGGATAGTTATCGGCGTGTTCGCGGCCGGGGTGCAACAGGCATCGCCGGCCATTTTCATAAACAACGTAAGTCCGATGAAATAAAAATCATTTTTAGGGCGGACCCCCGATATCCGGCCGAGAAAAAAAGACAGCCAGCAACGATAATAAAAAGAACGCTTGCGTTTGAACTATGAAAACGAATCGACTATCCAGCGGGAGGCAGACAGCCATTATACTAGCATAAAACCAATGCCAGCAGCATGCTGCTACCACATGGCGCACCCTACAAACATTTGTCAGCGCTTCCTCCTAGCTCCGGGCGCTGCGTCGAACGTTTAGCCTGGCTGTGTTTCCCAGGGAGGCAGAGTTTATCACACCTGCGGTTATTCTTTCCCCCGTGTCGGAAACACTGTAGCAACGACAATCGAATAACTGAATCGTTTATTAAATAAAGTAAAAACCTCTCGACCACTTACACCCCAAACGTGTACTAGACGCGCGCCTAAAATAGCGTGAAACAACCTAATTCGAACTTTTCTACTAAATATTGAGTAAATCATATTTTCACATATTTCTTATTTTATCTGGATCTTTTCGATTATTTAAAATGATCTTCTCTGACCTGATTTATACTGGCAACCTTGTTCACATTTTTCCAATATAAAGAGACTGACAAGAGACATTTTTCTGTAGAATTACAGCCCTCTTTGAATTTCTGCACCATTGGAACTTTCGCAATAATGAAGATAAAAATCTGCGAACTTTTCCTTGACTTTCTTTTCAAATTAAATTTTCGCCGAGCTAAAGAAATGTATTTCCAATTGGTTCTCGTATCCGACAATTTGTATTTTACCGAACGATCTGCACTCGTTTCCACTCGAGGCACCGATCCGGAAACTCAATTTTGGTGAATAAATAAATTGATGTCGCGACGAGAACGCGGCGACGGTTCAAGTGTCTCGGCGCAATTGAAATGATCGAACAACTTGCGTTTAAATCGCAATTCCGTCTTCCGGCCCCGGGATCCGAACCGGCACTCGACGGGGAGAATGGACGTTAAGAAAGTGCTCCCAAAGCGGTAAAGAAACCTTCCGGGTTCTTTTGTTTGACCTGTGAATAGAGGTGTTCTACGAACGCTAGGATCCCCGTGCCGCCGCCGCCCTCCCCCCCCCCCCCCCCCCCGACACTTCTAACAATCCAAACACGCGGCCCGGACGTCTGTTTTCGTTCCCATTGGAAAATATTGTTGCTACCGAATGGTGTATTCTAATCGAAAACGTGATACGTACCGCGAGCCTTTCTACTTCCTCCCGCGAACACTCGTAAACCCCGTTCAACCTTCGCCGCGTTGTTTCATTTACGATTCAACAAAATTTACGAATTACTTTCGACAGATTATTCACAGATTTTTGGGAAAATATTTTCCGGTGCATTTCTTGTGATTAATTTTAAAATAGTAGCGTGATGTATTCGTTTACGCCTTCTATGGTAATTCGAGGTTATATAGTTCAGATTAAGCTCACGAAACAGAATTACCACCTTGTCCGAGTCACAGTTATTAACCTTGCTTGTTTTTAATTAACAAAAATTTTGCTTTACATTATTTTATAGATTATATAACAGTGCTGTCTCTATGTAACCAAAATATCATTAGTGTAAGCTACAATGAAGAATATTGTAGAAGAATTAAAGAAACGACGCGCGCGATTTCACACGAAACAAAGTAGACGAAACGTCGTCTATTGCGTAATTATTGTACATTAAGAACATATTCCGAGAACTTTATTTCCAATAGAAACAGAAAAGAAATCGATCGAGATACCAGAGAAGGAACGGCCCTCGAATCGTCGCCGATCAAGCCGCCGTTAATCCGCGCCCGTTTTAATTTCTCCCGATGTATTCCTCGGGAATCGTGTCCGCGCGGATTAATAAACCCTCATCCGCCATTGTGCCTGTCCATTGTGCCGCCTTATCATCCCGCGGAAATCTCATTGTCATTCTCCGGCCGTCCCCCCGGCACGATGCAAATGAGAATCCCGCGGAAAACACGAATCCCCGATGCGATCGCTGATTCAACCGGCCGCAGTTTGTATAATTCATTCGTATATTTGTGCGGGAGAGGGGGCGGGTGGGGGGGGGGGCCGCGCGCGCACCAAACCCGGTCCGTAGGTGACACTCCGACGTGTCGCCATTATGGATGCAAGTAAAAGGGCCGTTGAGCAGACACAATTAATTAAGCGGATCGTTGCATGCACAATTTGACTACGTCGCCGGCGCGCGCGCCGGCAAGGGACACTTAAACGACAGACTTTTTGAGCGGCTGAACGCCGCGTTCGCGTAATGAGATCAATTAGCGTTCCCGGGATCAGCTGAATTAGTTAAAGCCCATCAATTTAGAGACTAATAGGGTTTCGTTTTCTCTACCAACAAGCTTGCCGCGTTCTCTTGTTCTCTACGGGAATCGGATAATGTCGACGTTTTAATCATTTAGCGACGCGGATAATTCCATCGAAGAACCCGATCGAAAACGTAACCGAAATGGCCGACATACTTCGAGCATTAGAGTGGGTGGGCTCAAATTTGAATCACGATGAAAGAGAAGACGTTGACATATATTTGAAAAGTCTGCGATTAAATGTTATCGTAACAATGTTTTCAGAAGAAATTGTCAAAGTTATTAATTGTAAAATTAGACTCTCAAACTTTGGTAGCTAATGTGTTCGATACGAACCTAACTTATTGTTTTATAGATATAGATATTTGTTAAATTGTTATCTTCACCAAAATTATTTCCAATATTCTAAACTAAGAAAAATAAAATAACCAACCTGCAATGCTCATAACCTTTGATTACATTGTTGTATAGGGATACTGTGGTATGCGGCTCCAGGTGATAACGAAAGTGTTGGACAACGCTTTTATCGAGAGATAAAGCTTCGCGCGTTTCCCTCTTTTTTTCCCTCCGTTATAAACAAGTCCCGAAGCAGAAGGAAAGTATCATGACAAGGAAATGGACAATGAATATGTGGCCCCCTGGTATACAACGTTCCAGTGCATTAAACTGTACTTTCGAAAAAAAGAAGGAACGCCCGGCGAAACTTTCCGCCGGCGGTGTACTTTAAGATAGCATGTTTGCGACTGCTCCTTTTTTTAATACTTGCAGCCGGACTTTCGCGAGATCTACTTTCCAAGAATAAGTGCAAGATGCACGGATATAAATTTCACATGGGGCTCGAATTATAAAGATTGTAGTTTCAATGTAGCCGGGTTAAATGGGACAATGTAATTCGGGATCGTCTGCAAGAAACAAATTTAAAAATTTAAAAGTGCCTTTAGAATTGAATAGTGTACAAAATGGTGGATAATAATAATATTGATGATAATAATATTCGTCTGAGTAGGATATTAATTTTGACTTAGTACGCAGTCGATTATTATGAACATAATAAGTACGAGCAATTACTTCGTAAATATAGCAGATTAAATTTACAAGGCATTCAGCTGTATTGCAATTGTATTTATCTTGGCGTTAATAAAATATAACTGTGCATCATCTAAAATTAAAGAAAAGCACCATCTAATTTTTCATTTAATCCTAACCTCAGCAACAACTCAGTCCTGCTGAGAAGAATTCCATTGATTTTTATGAATTCGACTGTCCAAAAATACAAATTAGGTCCCAGAAGCTTGTGACAGTGTCCTCGAGCTCCGTTCCATGGCTTTTGCGACACCGCGTCATCTTTCGTCCCTGGAGCATCATTCGATTGCAAGTAAACGCATCGATTATCTGCCAAATAGTCGACGCTAAGAACCACAAGTACGACGACAATAGAGCCATTATTAACTTCTCACTGCCAATCTGCCAGTCACTGCGATCCTCCGTGCGGCGCGAAGTTCCTCGAAGAAACGACGCGAACAAGTCATCGCATCATCGTATAGCGAAACAAAATGAAAGCGTCGAACGACCGGCTGTCCCAAGGAATATAAAAGAATCGTATAACCCGGACAGATGTTAATAAAACGCGTGATCCTCGGGACATCAAAGTTTCCGGATACCTGCGCCGTTAACGCGATAACGAACAAAGCGCCAAGCAGGCTCATCGAGCAATCTATAAAAACGACGACAACGATCATAACGCGTACAGATTATGTCTATATCGGTGCTACGGCAATGCCGCGGATGATACCTATTGGGAATCCGTGGATGGAGTGTGGCTAGGTGTGCGCTGCCCCCCCCGTGTGCTTCCTGCCCGGGAAACTGCGTCTATCACGGAGTTACTATCCAGATATACGGCTCTTTTTATGTTTTATCCGCATCACAATCGACGACGTACCTGGATCAACATGCTGGCTCCGGCAGCGAAAGATTGTTCGTAAAACCGATCCCGCCTGATTCGATACACGTGGAACGCTGCGAACGGCCCGGCGCGAAAGGAAAAGTTACAATAATTCAATCACCGATCGATGCCGAGTGTTAGGTATTTACTTTAGTACCGCACCTGCGGCGACGTTCGGTCACACGTCGATTCCAGAGTACGGCTGCGGAGAAATTCTTCGGCAAACAAGTCGCCATAAGCGAAACATTCTTATCGGGTTAGCTCTGTTGTTAATCTCGTTACGTTGCGATTGCTTGCGAGCCGGCTGCGAATCTTTGTGTCAGTCTTCGAAACTTATTTCTTTAGGATATATTTTTATAAATGGCTATTTTTATAAATGGTCATTTTTATAAATGTTCATTTTTATAAATGTCTTTTTTGTATAAACGTCTATTTTTATAAACGTCGAATTTTATAAATGTTCATTTTTATAAATGTCTATTTTTATAAACGCCCAATTTTATAAATGTCCATGTTTATAATTTTTGAATTAATTTTGGATCGTGCAATCCTGTCGACGTATCGATCAACGAACTAAAATAATATACGAACCCATTTTTAAAATGGCAGCGTTTCGTTACTAGACTGCAGACTTTTAAGCGAAATAAAGATTTTCTATATTTGCTGCGAGAAACACGGTCACTCAAAGATTTCTATTTTGAATAACTTCAACCAGGTTGACTCTTCGCACTCGAAGTCAATTTAATTCTAAATCCAAGATGCTTTTTCTGATATGCGCGACATCCATTTTACATGACTCGAGTACTGAATTTTATGCATATGATATAGAGTCTTGTGACTTATGCAACAGTTTTAGTAGAATTTTAGATATAAACGAATTTGATGTTTGAATTATTTTAGAGTGTGGAATGGTGCACTATAAGTAACTTAATAAAGAAAATATTAATACTAAGCAACGTTAAGAAAATTTATCTTTAGATCATTACAGCGTTTCAGCTGTATGCATCTGGATTACAGGTGAACCATTTTTTATACCTATCCAAAATTTTATTGAACATTTATTTCGCGACACACACGCTAAATAGTAACAAATCTAATTAGAACATTTTTCTTGCAATAATAAATTACATCCAGAAACAAGGTAATGACAATATTACCTAATTGTGTTGCTATCGAAAAATTAACTACTAAAATTATATTACTACCCGAAAAGACAAAGAGAACATCCAAATTCGCGATTTCTTCAGGTAATTAATAAATTCCGTTTCGTTGATAGTTCGCGACGCGACGAGGGCGCGCGGGGGTGTCGGGGAAACGCGTGCAACATTTTCGCCGTGAAAAATGCACGCGCCGTTGCACCGGATCCCGACACCGGCGGGGAATAAAGTATGTCGCGACACGGACCCCCGAAACGTCGCGTTGGCGCCGATGAAATACTAGACTCTACGACAGTCGCGAGATTTTACGGTCGCAGAGAACGCGTTGTGTAGCCGGGCGTTCGACAAACGCTCGCGCGTAAATACACGCTCGCGAAGCGTCGGCCGCGATGGAGCCTGAAGTGCGCGCTGTATTTTCAAACGAGCACGCGCGCGCGCCCGCCCGCCCGTATTTTTTCCGTGTCTTCGATCATATTCAACCGTGTCGCCCTGTACGCCCTCGTCAAATGCTTGTTTGGTGTTTTCAGCGTTCGCGAACAACCGGCGCGACGTCTCGTTTTCCCTGAAAGCTTCGCCGGGTCCCGCGAGCTGCCGCCGCGGCTTCTTTCCCCCGCGATCCTACTACATCGCCGCTCTCCCATACGTTATCTATGTCTTTTAATGTTCCGTTGTAACGTTTTATGACGCGGACGTTTTCAAACGACATTTCCGAGGGTTCTGCTCTCATATTTTTATCACGTTCGAGCTTTATTTTTCAGCCGTGTTTAAATTACGGATTTCGGACATTCGTGACAGAAGTGAACAGGTGAAACATGAAACAGCGTTAAGTTCCTTTGATGTTTTATTTATTTGACTTAATTCAATTTCTCTAATTTGCTGCGATCACTTTATTTGTCGTTGTATATTTACTCTGTTCTATTCTGCTTATTTATGATATAAATCTAGAAGGACGAAAGAATAAATATCGATTGTTTGCGATCGGAAGGTGCTCTCGCAGCTAGGTAAATAACGATGGTAATGATTTAACTTAATATTTGCTCTGCGCCTCCGTCCCGGGGAACTGCTCGAAGTCGAAGTCACACGTGTGTTCGCAACAGAAACATCAAAGCAGTTCCGTATTAAATCTGACATAAAATATTTACGTAACTATACTTTCGACTGAGCTACGACATCGTGTAAAAATTGATTTGCTGTTTTCATAATTTTCGTTCTTAAATTTTAGACGTAACATTGAATTTTATGCTGTTTAATTGACCTCTTATTGCAACACTCGCATTTTACTCTATTTAATAAAACTTTTGTATTTTACACCGTTTAAATATAAATGCAACATTCGCAGTCTGCTTCATTTAATTTAACTTTAGACGCACGATTTTAATACGACACGCTGATACGCAATTTTAAAGAGTGTTTCTCAGCAGAAATGATCTCGAAGACTTCTCGCCGGTTTTTCAAGTCGCCAACCGTTTCAGGTTATTTTTCTTTGACAACGCGAAGGATGTCGCGATGATTGATTTTCTAGAACAAAATTCAGGCTGCACGGAATTTAATTTAGTCTTTTAGCGCGGCAGACCGGCGACCCACTTTCTTTCCCGATGGAAATAGAAATTGGTTGAAGTTACTGAACCCTTAATAAGCAGCAACAAAGAAAAAAAAAGAAAAAAAAAGAAAAAAAAAGAAAAAAAAAGAAAAGAAAGGAAAAAAAACTTGCAGAAGTAAGACATGAAAAGTTAAACGCGAAGGGCTTGCTTACGGGATGCGTTCATATTCATGAATATGTTAGCAGCGAGACAACCTTAGTTGGAAGTAATATATTTCCTTCTCCGCCGGCTTTTTCCCGGAGACTCCCTACTCTATAAAATTTGCAAACAAAACCTACGCTCGAATTTATCTCCATTATGTCTTTTGTGAAAAAAATTATTCAGCAACTCCATTACGGCCGCGGAACTCTCGACGTTCGTTGGAAGAATTTATGAAATGGAGCTAGTCACCGAATAGGAATTTCTCGTTTAATTAAAAGACAACGTCGATGATACAATAAATTTCATTGAATGTAACGTGAGTTTCGAACGGATGCTTAATTAACACTTTGGTAGACAATTCAGCAATCACAAAAATTCCATATAATTATATTTGGTAAATTAGTCAGCGTAATAAAGTTATAAAGTTAAGTTATGCTGTGATAATTATTAACCTTGTTGAACTTTTCTAAATTCTCCATAAAATAGCACAGTGGCATAGCTTCTGTTATAGCATTAACAATCAACTATTACAGTCTCCTAAGTACACTATTCGGCAACCTATTACAGTCAACTCACTATACTGTTCGGTAAA
Organism: Augochlora pura; assembly: GCF_028453695.1. Classification (NCBI taxonomy): domain Eukaryota; kingdom Metazoa; phylum Arthropoda; class Insecta; order Hymenoptera; family Halictidae; genus Augochlora; species Augochlora pura. Next base: position 4,037,961 of record NC_135773.1, on the reverse strand, counting down.
ATTTACAATTCCAAATATGAAATCATTCAAAACGTATTAAACTTTCTCTGACTGGAGAAATCAACCGAGTTCGGTCGGTAATTTTAGTAGGTAATTAATTCATACATATCAGCAAGGAAATAACAATTAGAAGCGCGGTAATAGGATTAAGAAGAGTTAGCGGAAAGCATACTGACCGGTTCGCAGGGTATTGGAAGCGCGCTGGCTTGGCGCAGCCGGAAAGAATAGCTCGAGGAATCAGCATAATACTCGTTGCTCACCCTAATCGCCAAACACCACACATCCCGACTGTTATTCCTACCAACCTAGGGCACTCCCATCTCCGTATGATTCCAAGAAATATCCGCGTCGCGTTGAAGCTCTTCTCCCGGATGCAAACCACTTCCCCAAACAATCCTCTTTCCGCGACCCCCTTTCTCCCCCAATATTCGCGTATCTTATTTCCATCCAAATTTCTTCGCCATCGCACCGCCGATCGGAAAAACAGGATGGCTAAAACGCTCGCGGCTTCTGGAAGGATCGTTCCCTTCAGAGACTGAACCCTTGCGGATTGAATAGATTTCGGTGACAATGGCTTGCCGGTAGAGGTTGACGGCGGTCTTGATCGAAAGCAGATTTGATCGAGAACAATCTTGGTTAATAACGATTTTGATCGACTAGAATATTAATCAAGAACGGTCTTGATCAATAAAAATCTTAGTCAAGAAAAGGCTTGATCAATAAAAATCTTAGTCAAGAAAAGGCTTGATCAATAAAAATCTTAGTCAAGAGAAGGCTTGATCAACGACAGTCATGACTGATGATAGTTTTTATCAATAATGGTGAGCACTATGGCCTGGAAGTGACCTTTGAAGTATAAATAAATGACTGTGCTTTGAACTTCTTGTAAAATAAGATGATTTTGTTCTTCTTGTTTTGTTAGGTTATTTTTTTCGTGATGGAATGTATATTAGGGTATATACTATTACTAATATATATTATTACTATTTTGATTAACGTATATTAATAGGGTCATTTCAAAATTACAGTACATAAATGTAAATCATTGAATTCAACTTCTTGCTGGTTCTAAAATTGTGCCACAAAAATGGATACCCAATTTACTATAAAATATTCGTGAAATTTTTTCATTTAAATTCAATTAGGTCAGCTTTTTACCTCGAACATTAGCGAACTCAAATACTCGATTAAATGAAAATGCTCGATAGAATTAACATTCTAATTAAGACAAGAACTGCCGATCTCGAAATGCGACCAAAATACATTATTTTATATCAACGATAAAATTGGATTTACTGAAACCTTGTACGATTACAAAATTTATTCAAATAAAGAACTTCTCAGCAACTAGGTAATAAAGAAATTACCACGATACTCCTATTAAAATCTCTGTAAATTAATGCCAACACAAGTCAGCTGTCGATGAATCACAGCTAATAAAGCACCTCTCGCAAATCTCGCAAATCTCGCAGCTCGAGTGCAACACCTCCTGCAACCGCGTTGCAAACAAGGAAGCGCGGCCAGCGATCAGCCGGCTAATAATGTAAAAAAGTTGCGCGACGCCCCGTAGAAGTTGTTCGGGCTCGCCGCAGTGCGGCCCGGCAATGCGGACAATTAAAAAGTTCCCCGTTAATTTCGCCGTGCAACGACAACCCGGCTTGCAGATCCGCTCCGGCAACGTAATTGCCCGGCGACGTCTTTGTATCGGCGGTTCTTGGAACTTTCGCGCGGAATCGCGTCCAACCCGCTCTCGGCGGAGTCGGTCAATCGGACGGTCGCAGGCGTCTGTTCGCGTCCGACGGATGCAACCGTTCGATAAAGCTGTTTATTACGGATTCTGTTGGGATCGGATGCGATCTCGCGAACCGGATCAGCCTGCGCGCGGATCGCGACGACGGAAATCCACCGAATTTGCGAATATTCCGGTGGAAAAAGAAGCGAACCGACGCCGTTGAGATTTGCCGTATTTTCGGGGCTGGCAGGCGAGTTAAAAATTCTTTTGCAGTCGGGACATCGATAAGAGTCGTCTGCCGCGGAAATAATGGAGCGGGAATCCTTTATCGAGTCCTGCAGGCTGTTGACGCACCACGCGGACACCGATCTTTTAATTCCGCGTAACTAGATTGCAGAACTTAACGCGCTATTAGTTCTAACCATACGTAATTTTTACAGTTTTATTGTATTTTTTTATCTAATCAATCTCAAACTATTGCATACGTATTGGAACTAAAAAATATTGAATTTAAAAAAGGATGTAACGCGTTTAGAACGTCTTTTTGAATGATCCTTCATGTATTGAATTTCTCGTTTCCATACGGAATTTGGTGTTACAATTTGCTATTGATTTATATACACGGTGATAATGTTATTATAATATTACAGAATTAATGTCATAATATTAACGTTATTCAGGTTATAACATTCTATTCGCATATGAAACACATCGGTTCCTATTTCAACCTATGATATAACATAGCTTCAATAAATGGTATATAAACACGTCCGCAAGAATTTTGATACAATTACAAATGCACGCGATTTTGCTAAATGAAAAAGCAACTTGAATTTTTATAATTCAATTGATCGTATGCCTTGTTGCCTTTCTGAATAAACTTGTCCATTTTGCATTACAAACGCAAGCAGAAAAGAAAAACACGCGCACTCGCAGCCAAAAATAGATCGCGGCTTTTTACGCGAAACCTTATTTTTATAGCTGAATCCGGAGAAAGTAGAATCGAGCAGAATTTTATTTTCTGCAGTAATAGCCAGATGGATAAAGTAAAACAGAGACTCCGTGTCTGTTAAATTCGTCCGCGTGTTATAACCGACGAATCGATTTTTATTAAATCTTTTATGAACTATAAATACGCGAGAGCGCGAGTCGATTGTTCCAACGATTACGGCAATCGTTCAAACGTTGTTGCGTCGTCAATATCGGTGTGTTTATTGAATTACTCGATTTGTATTCCACGTCGACGCAAACTATCGGCGAACCGGCTATAAAACGCAACGAAAATCGAACGTTTGCATGAAAAAAAAAAGAAAAAAAAAACATAGATTGAAAGTGTCAACGAAAATCTTCGTTCCCGCTCGGACGCGTTGTCCGAGGGAAACACTTCGACCCCCGTGCCACGCACTATACGACTATTACTGAATAGTCGTATCTGCTAACGTGTCTGTTCATAATTTATCATTTCCATTTATTTTACGCGGAAATACGCGTAAATATATTTTCGCGAATTGGCAAACCAAGTTTTGCGCGGAAAAATGTCGCTTCGCACTTTGAAAATTATCTTTTCATTT
>NC_135773.1:4018865-4034558 GCF_028453695.1 Augochlora pura | reverse complement strand
TTCCCAGCTAGCTCCTGTTTCACACAACAAATACAATTTTAATTTTGCATGAAAATCTGCAATATACATAATGTACTGCCCAATCCCAGTCGGAATCGTTAATAATAATTAAAAATTAAAATAAATAAACAGATTAATTCTTCTATTTCATAAAACATTTCGGACGATTTAAAATGATATTATATTAAAACAATTCATCAACCAGTTATGAAAATTAAATAATAATATTTTGTCGGGTACTATTAATAAACTTTTTACGAAACAAAACATTGTCTGATAAGTGGTATACGCTTTTGATTGCGACTCACCATACATCTGCACGAAGAACTAAAGTCTCCCCTTAGTTATCAAAGAATTGGCAGGAATCTATGCGACGCAACTGCGAAGGTTCATATCAGGCTTACCGGCTTCGATAATCGTGGTGTTAATACGGAATCCGGCGTGGATATTCCGATAGCGTTTCATATCGTGAAAAATTCATGGAGAGAGGCGATTATCGAGCGACCAACCGAATCGATCTCACGGTCGTTCGTCCCGACCAGCTTCCTCCCATTCGGATAAAATCTGACGTAATGAATTCCCGGTTCGACGGCAACTCGCGTGCAAAAAGAACAGCCTTATGGCCGCGCGACGCCGGGGGAGAGGGGGGGTCCCGGGGTTAATGGGCACATATTTGAGGAATAATTGAAGAATATTCTCCCGGGCGGGTTGTAGCGGACGGTGGCGCGCTCGCGCGAAAATACGAGAATTATGGGAGAATTAATGGGAGGAAGTTGCCGTGGTGTGATAAATGACGCGGCGCGACGCGACGCGAGGAATACCCTCTGTAATTTTCGCCGGGAATCGTTTATTATGCGCCATTCGGGAATTACTCCTCTTAAGTTTCTTATAAGCAGACGTCACCGCTAATTCAGCGCGGCGCTGGTTACCTGCACGCAGCACCGATTGCGGCACGGAAATCGGGTACGGTCGCTGCCAAAAAGTTTGCCCCGCGACGCGTGGCGCCACGGTCGCTCCCTCGCCGGAATAACAAGAACCATTTGCGCGGAACTTCGGCCCACGGTTTCCAAAATTGTTTGTTAAATCGCTATTTGTCTCGCGGACGTATTCGTCCGCGAAATTATGTCGTTACCAGCGCCGCTAACGTTCGGGCAGTCATTCGGTTGCCGAGTGTGTACCCGAGCGACGGGGCCGCGATAAAAGCCGTGGGAGCATCGATCAAGAAGCCGCGGCGAAAGCTGCGAAACGTTCTTCGGTTTGTTCGCGATGGTTCCCCGCTAATAACCCAATTTCTGTCGTTTATGGTTCCTCGAAGACGCGCGGACATGAGGCACTCGTTTCAGATTTGTTAACACTGAATTTACCGAATTGACCGCATTTCGTCGATACGTTATTTCCATAAATATTTTTTTAATTAAAAATTGAATAAATATCTTAATTCCAATATATATTTAATAAAAATGACGGAAAGTCTAAATAGATCCACTTTTAACATTCTTATAAAGAGAAATATGTTAATCGCTCTTACAGCTCGGTAGATTTAAGATTTTTAATAGCAACGTGATATATTGAGAAATACCGTACAACTTCTACTATATTCGAAAGTATTTATTATATAAATCAGAATTAAGTAATTCAATTATATTCAGTAATCGCGTTAGAATAATTACTTAATTATTCCAATGCAAACACCGCAAACACTTTGATATAAAACAGGGTTTCTAGAATGAAGAATGTTTTTCTTATCGTTCGTCGTAGAAAGATGTATTTGTTGAAGAAATGAAAGTTGGCGATCACTGGTTTGCATTCGATTTGCATTTTTATGTAAATGCATGTTGGTAGAGGTTAATTAACCTTCGCTATAGGCTGTCGGACCTATTCAGGAGCGAATGTTAAGCGCTGGCGTGATTCTCTATCGTTCAACGTTTGCTCACGTTAGAGCAGTAAACGATAACATGCGGTATATACATATGTATATATATATGTTATTCGAAATTTAGTATTTAATACGAATTGCGTAAATTGAGTGCAACTGGAAAAAGCTTATTTCAAACATTTATGAGAATATCGTATTTATTATTTTTGAGAGATTTTGATTGTTATTTTGTTGAGATTTGATTATTTATTTATCTCAATTTTAGATTGAGATTTTAATTGTAGTTATTTTGAACTTAATTTAGCTACATTTGCTGTAAATTAATATATAAGTATCATCAGTTCATTGATCACTTATGAATATTTAGGTTATATCAGTTAAGTAGTTAGTTTTAGTTAAGTAATTAGTTAAGTAGTTAATATAGAAAATAGGTAATAAGGTAAGCAATATTAAAGGAGGGGAAAAAAGAGTCGATCGCAAATAGTTTGCCAAGTTTAGATCAAGGGCACATCCTTCCTACGATAAAAAGATCAAAATAATAATAACAAATAATCCGCCTTTACGTACACATACACAGGACAGCTAGAGCAATATTTTCACTTAAAAATATCGTCGTTGTTTTCAACGATACGAGAAATAGATGACGTCATTTAATCGGTGCATCGTTATAGCCAATGAAGAGTAAAATTCAATTAGCATATACAATAATATGGCGACCTTAAATTAACCTTCGATAAATATACGAAAATCAAGTTTATCCTATATTCTAGTTTCGTTGACGTCGACGCTGAAATATTGTCATTTTTAACCGCTATTTATCACGAGTCTATAATTATTACCCATCAAAAATAATAGTATACTCACTCGCATTAGATTAATGCAAGATTCCATGAGACAGGCAACGCCCTCCTGACAATCATAGAAGATCGCTCGGACATGTGTGCCCCGCTGTTGTCGCAAAGGTCGAGCTAGCACTTTTCTCCGCCAATTAGATCGCGAACCAGAGATTCCGCCGTAAATTCATTTCCCGTAATCGGTCGAGCCGAATCTCTCGAGCAGCCATTCGAAGTTCCATCCGAAGAAAAGAAGGATAACCGCTTGGAAGGAAGCGCGCCTCGCTGGGGCGTCGCGACGCGGCAGTTCCGCGGCGAACGATCGCGCGGAAAAACCGCCGGAGATAATTCAGCGCGGGCGAGCAGCAAACAGGCTCCGTTATCTGCCGGCAATTATCTCGTTGATAATCAGCGCGGACCGCGGCGCGGGTTGTAATCGTGTTTCGCTGCCGGCGGGGGAAGATGGTTACGAGGCTCGCAGGAGCCGCTGGGAACAATGGCCTGGACGCGTCGCGCGAGCTGCATCTTAATTATAAGGGACAAGCCTTGCTTACGATGATTAGTGCGTTTAGTTTCTGAGACGGTGTGCACGTGACGAGAGTGACGCATGCACGCGTTCACCGGCAGCGGCGCGGCGCGACGCTGAATGCCCTGAAACTACGGAAGTTGGACATGGCTTGATTTTTCGAAATGAATATATAGTATAAGTTAATCTTTCAGATATAATAGAAATTTACCGGAAAAAGGGTTAAAGTTGTTAAATTTGATTTTGTAGCTGAAATTAGGCTATTGCTGATTTGAATGATGTGAACTGTAATGGAATTCATTACCGCTGGGTTTAATATTTGTAACTTGAAACAGCTTTTGTTATCACAAATGAGATTTCTGTGACTTTAAGGAGGATAACATTTCACGGAATTATTAATTATATATTAAATAATTCTGTACATCGTATCTGTTCTTTTTAATAATATTAATAAATTGAGAACAAGCTTTACGATTCTATGACTGCAGACGACTATCGATTTTTAATTACAAAGTTTGCTATTTAATTTAGAATAATTTATTAAAGGTGGTTAAAAGTTGTCTTAAAAATTAATTTGGCAGTTAGATTCGTGATCAGTAATCTCGAAAATCCCAATATAATAATACAATATAAATTCATGATCTAAATTCATATAAATTCATAATCTCAATTCATATAAATTTATAATATAAATTCATAAGTGTCATGCTGGCTCTTCTTTAAAGTTTAAAATAATAACACGCTTCAAGGTCACGTAAAAATGAAAAAAAAACATAAATAAACAGCCGCGTTGGCTGAGAATAGACACGGGACCGCGAAAAGTTAATAAGTTTCTAATGTTTACAATGTTCGTCGAGCGTTTTGGCGTTTCGGCCCCTCCCGTTCGACGGACCGTCAGCGATCCCTCTGGCGACGTAATAAGTCTGGGAGCACGACGACGACGACGACGGCGGCGGCGGCAGGGGGTAGGGGCACGCCGGCGTTAATTGCGACGATCGCCATTAGCGGCATCATCTAATGACACGGGACGCGTACAGAGCTGGGAGGAGGGATGATGGGGGGGGGGGGGGGGGGTCGGTAGAGCGAGAGGGCGAGACCGATCGATAAAAGTGTAATCCACGTGGGCCGGCGCGCCGATAACGATTCAATTTATTCCGGTCGGTGCCCGGCCTGATACGATTGTAATTCGTTTATTTATCGTCGGACGGTTTTTCACCGAGTGGCTCTGACCGCGGTATAATTCCGCATAAAATAAATGGAGTCCAAACGGCAATAAAAAGTTGGAAACGCGCTCGCGCCCGCGCGCGCGACCAACGAATATAGTATCCCGCTAGCCGGAGCCGGGGCTTCCGGCAACAGTTTTCCGCGCCCTCGAGCCCCCCCCCCCCCCGTCGCTCCACCGTGAAAGTAAACTGGAAAAAGCTGAAAAATTTTCGTTTACGAGCATTTTTGCTCCTTTTTTCTCCGCGCTGCCCTCGCTCCCCGGGCGGTTTTTTTTTTTTTGTTCCGTTTGATTTTGTTCCATTCCGAGGGAGGGAGGAGGGGAGGGGCGGTGCGCGGTGGTTTTTCCCCGTGTCTCCGCGAGCGCGTGTTTTGCCTTCTCGTTGCTTTTTTGTCGGAGCGTGAAACCGTTGCGATCGAATTTACAAATTTCTTTTTGCCGGCGTGTACGGCGGAACGCCGAGGTTTTGGTTCGCTCGACCGAGCCACGGTGTTTGCTTGTCTGCTGCCGCTGCTGCTGCTGCTGCTGCTGCTGGCCGGTGATGGAAATCGGTGGATGGACTCCTCCACGGAAAGACGGGTCCCGATGGCGTGACCAGCTTTTTTGATTGCGCAATGTATACCGACGGAAACACCGCGGTCCCTCGATGCGGCCGTTAATTTAGCTCCGCTTGCTTATCAGACGCGATCGGTTTTCCTTTTCACGCTGGCACTGTGTGCGTTTGTGTCTGCGTATTTCGATTGGAAATTCACTGTGAAACTATTAGCTTGTTTTAATTGAGATATTGTTGCTGGCTGTTCGTATCAGTGTTGTAACGGGATCGAGGTTATTTCGATCTCGCGCGACATTTTTAGAGTGCATGCAATAACGCATTGAAATGTTTATGAATCTGCTTGCAAGCATCGTTATTAGATGATAGATTTGATATTTCAAAAATTAGGAAATTAAGCGGTGACTCCGAGGCACCGCTGAAATTATTCTATCGTGTCCCACAATCATTTTTATAACAATATTTAGATTTAAGAAATAATCGTGTGCATAAAAGTACACTTTGTTACTTAGAATAAAAATATTATGAGCCAGAAATTTTATTTTAGATTTGAAGTTAAAATGGCTTCGCGTGCAAAGGGTTAGAAGAAATTTGATTTCAAACTCATTCAGCTATGTATACACAAATATTACGATATACTGTCTAAAAATTAATATCAAATTCTTTTATATTATAAGATTGAGTTATTCTTCGAATTTTATGAATGCAAAGGGCTCTATTAAATTTAACAAATCCTTTTTCCACGTGACATTTTCAGTATACCCATATAAAGGGAAGCATCTTCTTTACAATGCCATCCAAGAAGTGGATTTACCATTTCACGTCCCCGTTTTATCGTACTTTAACAGCGCCATATCGTTCATCTTTTTCTAATATACTACATTCGGCTTTAAAACTATTCCAACATAACTGGCGCCGATATTTTCTACCCTATCATTTGTATTTCTCGCGCGCGCTCATTGGAGGAATTACGACGGTCGCGGGGCCGTCGTTCGGTTAAAATTCTACGAATAGTGCGCGCCCTTTTAGAACTCTCGTTTTTCTCGGGACTCGGAATGGCCTGACGCGCGAGAATTTCCACTTCCTTGAGCGACCCTCGAGGAAATTATTGATCAATAAAGCAGAGTCGTTAAGGCGCCTTAATGCACGCCGTGAAATAAAAGTGTAACGTATGTGCGCGCATTCATAACGCTATGGTTATAGTAATGATGTCGTGACGTTTCGTGTTAAGTGAATTGGCCACGTGAGTTGTTCGGAGGAACCGGCGTCCGCTGGAGAGGCTAATGCTTCTTGACGATGGTGATTGATGCGCGAGGCGCGCGCGCGACATTAGTCAAGAAATAAATGACCGCGGATCTAAAAAGAAAAAGAAAAAAGTATTCACTCGACGCTGATGATCCAGTTTCAGTAGTTTAGGTCGGTAATCGGATCTCCAGGCTGGCGGAGGAGACCGATAATTTGATTTGATGTTAGATATTGGTAGAAGTATTATCAAATAAGGTGGTAATGTTATTACGAGAATCTATAACGAGTAATGTGATTTATTATTTTAATACTGTATAATAATCATTAGAATTGCTAGAATCTATAAGTAATGATATAAAATATATAAGGAATGATATGATTTATTATTACAATATAATATTATTTTAAACTAAGCTCTGTCTTCAGCAACAATAATATTTTATAACAACTATATTAATTGAGAATATATAAATAATTTAAGAAAATGTAGCTTTCACTTCAAATATAGACAATCTTATTAAACATGAAAGGTAAAATTAATAATTCAGGTATAAATGTTAAACTTCGTCCTCGAGTAAAATAGCCTTAAACAAATTATACAATTTATTATTAACGACAGATCCCCGCAAAAAAATTACAAACACCAAAAACAGATATTATTTCATCATCGCTATAGTGAGTCGAAGTTCAAACTATTCCACAACTAGGTGTATAAATGGCAACTACTAAGTCGTATTGTTAGCACAATGATTATTTATGTGACCGCATGCCATTCGTGTACCAAATTGCAAACAATCGGTGTTTACCTTTTTGACCACCTGGATTCGTGCGATCGGTGTGTAGTCGATACGATTCCCACCACAGCAGCGGAATGTTTCGACGTAGATAGCTCGTTGCCGTGGTCCATTATTGATACGGGGACCGCCGTTTGTAATAAGCTTACGATTGTTACAAGACGCGTGCAGATCGATAACTTAATGACCCGGGTACGATGGCTCGGAGCGGTCTTAAGCCACCGGGACCGTCGATTCCGATACAGTGAAACAACTGTCCTACACTTAATCCTCCTATAATTCCATTTTCGTAGTCCTCGCATTAGTACCTCGCTGATTGTTTCCGACTAATTTATACGGAGTTTGTTGGACCGTGGAAGAACACAGTTATGGTTACATGTTACGACAAATGAATTTGAAGATCGCAAATTTTCGCGGAAGAAAGGTTTCATAGTTTTTCAAAGTTTTCATAGGGTGGTAAAATAAATCGGATTTAATTGTTTCATTTCCTGTGAATTAATATAAGCATTTTATGAGCATTTTTAGAATTTCCTTCACATATAAACCTTCACAATTATTTTGTTATAAATGAAATCGTAAAATGGTGCTACGTTGATAAAGCAATGTAAGAAGTGTTTTGTTCCGAACTGACGTTCTAATATTCGACGATCTCGCTTGAAAAGAATCTTCTGTTCAATCTATTAAACATTCTGTTGCTGCAAATCATTATTTAAACGTTCGAACTTTTACCAGACACGAAACAGTGACTTTTTCGAATTTTCTTTATTGACACGCAGTCCGGTTGGATTCACGCGACAGCGAATGCAACTTGTCAGTTTAATCTCTAACGCCGGTCTCTAAAAAATTTAACTAAAAACGCGATGAAAAAAAATTCGACGTTTGCCAACTAAAGGAGACGGGATTGATGAACGATCTCTCTCTCTCTCTCTCTCTCGAACAGTCGAGCACCGGCGGATGTATTATTCAAAGCCGGCAGCAGTCGAGTCAAAGATTCAACGAAACCGGTGCGCGCGGCGCGGCGCGGCGCGGCACAGCGTAACAATAACGAACACTAAAATTTCTGCACAGAGCGAACCAAAGCTACCCCTGTCGCCAGCACGCCGGTTCTCAAAGGAAGCCTCTATCGCGGTTCGCCGTCAGTTCCCCTCGGCCCCCCCCCCCCCTCCCCCACCCCTCCTATATTCGACCGCCGCCGGTAATAATCAATTTTCAATAGCGCCGTGTCAATACATGTTTGCACACCTGTGTTCCGCGCTGGTTTTACCATAAATTCCTACCACTGAAACTTCGGTTACAACCAAACCGTCCACCGAACTGCCTAATCACACCGCACACCTCGTCGTCGTCGGCGGCGTGTTCTGCTGTGGACGTTGGAGGACTTTGACCCGTGTTTGCCACCCTATCCGTCACCGGCTTCCGCCGCGCGCCTCATTAGCGGACCGCGGATCTTTGTGCGAAGCAAAAATTGTCTACGTTTAATGCAAAAAGTGGTCGTTGAATAACGCGGGCCTTTTTTTAATCTTTTTAATAAACTAACGCTAGAACCAGCGAGCCTTTATCACGACTAATGCGTATTCTTTTATTGTAATGCCAGGATTGGGTTTATTTAACAATGTATGATTTATGTTATAAAGTAGATCTTAATAAAGAGGTATAACTAAAAGATTCTGGGAATATTTTTATAATATTAGAAACTGTAAAAGAAAATATTAGAAACCATTTTTACTATATTTGATCTATTTCATTAATTGCGAAAGATATGTATATATAAATATCTAATAAGGGATCTATATATTTAAAAAAATTGTATAATAATATTAAAGCTCACAGTAATATAATCTAACACGTTTATCTCAATAATAGATAACAAATTATTAGCTGCCATAATAATCGATTCACTGCTATCTATTTATCAGGGGTAAAAAGCCGATTTATAGGCTGCCGGTCGTTGAAGTGTTAAGAAGCGCAAACACGCGGGTCCGCGATACGGTTAATGAAATATGACACGTAGAATGTAAAGTGGGCGGTAGGGGGCTCGTTGTCAACGTTGGGTTCGCGGCTTCGGTTGTTTCTGGAACAGGGACAAAACGATTCCGGTGCCGGCTTTATTATAGCGTTCGCCGAGCAGGAAGCTGACGTTGCAGGTCGCGCGCGAAAGGGCCGCGGGTCGCCGCAACACTTCCGGCGTATCGATTCACCGCGGATCGTCATCGGACGTTTATCGATCAAAGAGGTCTTTGACGTCCAGTCGGTTGCACGCTAACTCGTTCTTGCGAGACGTTTCTCCCGGCGCTGGCCAAGTATTTCCCGTTCGGTGTTTGCACGGCAGGCCTGCCCACCGAACGAAACGCCGCGCGCTCTGTCCGATGAGAGTTGCGATTGTACGCGGTCGGGCCCGGCGCGCCGTGACTGCTCTTGATTGACCAGCGACGGGGTTTTGATCGGTACCTTCGATACGACAAGTTCTGCTGCGGATGGATCGCCGTTCGCCGGGATCTAACGGGCCGGGATTGATGGCGCGTCGCCGTCGACGTTCTCGTTCGGTTAAAAATGGCTTCGAACGTTTCGGTGTTAAGCAGGATTGCGACTGTTTTGTTTCGGTTTCTCTTGTTGAATTTCTTATTACAATGGAGGTAGGGAGATCGTAGTTATTTGATTAATGTGGCAAATCGTAGTGCTAGGGAAATCGGTAGAGAGAATTTATTTTAGGTAATTGTTTCAGATAAAAATTCCCTGCTTTGATGTTCGATTTTAATATTATTAATTATAGTTGACGTTGGTAGAATTGCATTGTTATATTCTTGTTATAAATGCATAAAAGACGTATTTCAGTATTAAATGCTGACAGTATGGATTTGCTATGGATACGTGAAAGAAGATGACAACTATTATAAAATTGTCAAGAGCAAGCAGCGTGCCAGGACTGATCGATTTTGTAAGATATTTCTGGGGTTTCCAGCCAACGTGTCGAGCTATGAAATATCGATATGAAGAGTGTTAATATACGTGAGAATATTAATAGAAAAATTGGCAAACCGAAATTGACGATCAAACTGTGGATTTTATGCATTTGCGAGAAACCTGAATGGATGAACTACAAAACTATGAAAACATAAATGTTATACTATTCTACACTAACGATATACTACTGTCATACTATTTCCATTTTACAGCAATTATGAAGTCGAAAATTCAGTACCAATTTATTTTCAAAATCTCTACTTTACGCGATGCTCCTCATTCCAACAGCGACCGCCATAAATCGCAGCCACGCGAAAAGCAATCAAATAACCGCGATGCCGTGGCCCGTTCCAAAAACCGGCAATCGCATAAATGAAAATATCCGAAAAAAAAAAGAAATCTGCCAAAGGAAACCGAAGAACCGTCATAAAACCGTCGAAAGCGTCCACTCCCAAGGAACAACCAATCTCCCTTAATTCCGTGAAACGTTCCGCAGCGTCGGTCCCCAGGCACACCCGTCCGGCCATCGGACCAATCAATGGAAAAACCGATCCGTCGAAAATTGAATCCGCGTCCGTCCGAGTGGGTCCTTGGTGTTAACCGCGCGCGAAATGACCCGTGACTGATGAGAATTGCGGCGGCACGCGTTGCGGTGCGCTCGCAGGAACCCCGAACTCGATTAGCCGGCGACACACACGGCGATCCTTGAGTTCGGGCCGTGTGCAACGTTCTCCCCCCCCCCCCCCATCCCCCACCCCCTAAAAACGAGGGCTTAAATCGAAGGAGAGTTTCGTTTCAGGTGGCCAGGCGTGGCCCACATTTCGCGGTCGCAGGCACTCCCTCCGCAGGGAGGCACGAACGCGCGGCTACGAGCTCATGGAAAAACGATTAGGACCCTCGGCGTGAGCTTTATCGCGCCGCGCGATTTACTGCCGGCCGTTGGGCAGATAGGGGGTGCCTTGCCGAGCTTTCCGGCAGCCTTGGGAAACGGGCACGATTCCTTCTACGAGCGGACGTTCAACCTGCTCCTTTGGCCTCGTGACCGCCGGACCGATCGTCTTACTCGCGGCGACCCTGGGAGCGCCTGGACCTTTCGCCGGAGAAACGAGTTTCTCAAATCTATTCAACTGTTATTGCTATCTGAGGTTTCTCGGAAAAGAAGACACTTATTTCCACGGCGGGTCGCATTAACGACACTTTGGAACACAGAGATCCTTGTAAGCGGACGAAATTGCACAATTTCATTATTCTTGGCTCTGTATCATGAATTATGTAACGCTATATGTTAACACGTTCTTAGCTCGGCGCGAATCGCTCGAGTTTTTTACCAGGCCCAAATTTGCCAGTTAGAACGCATAGGATAACGTTATACTTTATACATTAAATATAAATTAATGTATAACAAATATGATAATGTATGAATTTTTAAAATTTTTATTTTGTATATTTTACATGTGCCGGTGCTTACTCCATTAAATTCCGGTGCTACGAATGGAATTTTTATAAATTAAATAAATAAAATCTTGAATCAGAAGAGTGTCATCCATAATTGGGTGACGGGGCACCTACAGAAGCGTACCTGTTACGCAGATATGGCGACGAACGTGTTAATAATAGTGTACCAACATTGATGACCAACACAGGTCGATCCAAAAATCTATAATAATCTTACATCCACGTAGAATTTCAAAGCAACGAAAACATCCAGTATCACCACCCTTACCAGACCTGTTTATGCACCGTTAACACCTGCTGCCATGCGACGCCGTCGACTTTTGGCACCGCCGGCGACCGTTTTATCCGCGACGCTGTCATCAATCGTAATCGCTACGACGAAAAGCACGACACTAAAGCGAAGAGATTCGCGCGAAGTAAACACCGGCGACGATTTGCTGGGGACGCAGTGCGCAATCTTCGCGATCCTGGAAAATGTACACGGGCCATCTCGCGAGCACGGTGTGGATGTACGGTGCAGTTGCCGTGAGAAAATGACACGGTACCGTTCAGCGGAACATCTGGGATTCAGTGACGTAGAACAGTCGTAGGAAACGTGGACGCGAAACTAGCTGAGAATTTAATGGCGCTCGCGTTTCTTTCACCGAATTCATGTTAAATATGCAACGGAATTCTCACGCGCTCGAGGTACATTCACCGCGGAAAGCAGGTTCATGATTTATGGTGAAGCGGATGGTATTGAGTGTTTCTTGAATGGAACATTGTTAGTGTTTTTTGGAAGCCAGTGGAGGGGGAAAATTGACGGAAATGTGCAATTTAATTTAATCTATAATTAACTTTATGGAGAAGTAACAGGGTTGAACTTTTGCAGAGATGATTTCGGGTTGGCCACGCCTCCTTTTGTATTAGACCGCCCTCTTCTGTGTTGTCTCCGCCTCTTTGAGGTTAATTCTGACTTCTAAAGTAGTAGTTCCATCCCCTTTTGTATTAGCTCCGCCCCTTTTGAATTAGTTCAATTTCATTTTGTATTAGGTCACACTCTTTAAAATTGGATTTGGTACATTTTCTGTCATCCCCGCTTCTTCTTGGGTTGGTTCCGTCCCTTTTTGTATTCGCCCTGCCCCTTTAAGGTTAGAACGCCCCCTTCAAGGTTGGCACCTCCTTCTTTTGGATTGTCCTCTCTCCTTTTGTAGTTGCAAAAATAGCAGTTAACTTAGAGAAAAAAGCTGCAAATTAACAATGAAAACTGATAAGATTAACCACGATTTTTTTGATTTCCATCTGAATTTATTGACGACGAAAATCTTAGAAATTAAATTAATGGAATTTGATCTAAAGAGTATCAAATAAAGTCGTAACTGTGAATTCATAAAGATGGAGAAGCTTAATCAAATTTCTTAAAATATGATGAAGACGTCACTTTGGTATATTCTCCCATTAGTCACAAACGCGCCTGCTTGATTTAATTTCATCGATCACCATTAAATGATATTAGTTTTGGTTCCGAATCTCACAAATAGTTTCCAGTGTTCCAATTCGATTACGCTCGGCTGACTCCCGCGAAATTATTTCGGGAACGGTAAATCAGTATGAAATATAAAAGTCGATCCTCTGCGCCCGACAGTAATCAGAGGCGTGTTGACAGAACCTCGAATAGTGCACCTGTCGATACTACCGATCCAACGCAATAAAAAACGAACCATCGTCAGCTTGTAAAGTTTGCGCATGAAAATAAAAAAAAACGACGCGGAACAACCGTGGAGAGAGAGAGAGAGAGAGAGAGAGAGAGAGGGAGAGAGAGAGAGAGAGAGAGCAGAACATGCAAAGTTGCTTTGCCACACCGTCCCGATAGATACTATACAATTCAGCGCTATTGATTTTACGAAAAGCGAGTTATCTTCGAAAGGTCAGCTTTCTAAAGCTTTTTTGCAGACAATTAAATAACATCCCGTTATTTATTTTACCGTAAAAAATGATTTCGATTCCGCCGGTCGAATCGTTAGCTATTGCACTCGGTCTCTATCTAAATATTTGAAAAAAACTGTTTTTTAAGGCGCGCCGTGGTTTTATTGGCCGCTGCCGCTGCGGTGCGTCAGTCAGTGACGCTTCAGAATTCAATGCGAAACCAGCAACATTTTTTCTCTCGCTGTTATCCTTACTCGGGCAATTTATGCATTCTTAACGCTTCTACTGTTTAATCATTTCATGCTTTCAACGAAAGTATCGGATTTGCTAAAAAATTTTGTAAACATGTTTTAGTAAATAATTCAATATTTGCTCCCTGTATCTCTGCTTTTCTCGAAATTATTGAATTTTAGAAACGTCGAAGGGTGTTCCTGAAATTTTGTTACATGTTTCGAGCCAGGAAAAGCGAAAGCAAATTTGCGTTGTTTCGATATCCTGATAGTCTTGTGTAAATAGTTATACTATCGAGTTAATAGGTAATTCTAGAACTACGAGTTAATTAAACGCAGCTAGTGATCATCATATGTTTATAACATTATAATTGAATATGTCAAAGTTTAAATTAAAAAGGTAATTATCAGGTAACTATTGCATATTGTGGACTTATATGGACCTCGTTGTTAAGCAATCTCGACAAGCAAGTACATCACAGATTGCAAAATAAATTACGTCGACTGCATTTCTATTTAAATAGTAAATTACAATTTACAAATTATTTAAATAGTAAATTACAATTTATAAAGTATATAAATAGTAAATTACAATTTACAAGATATTGAAATAGTAAATTACAATTTACAAAATATTGAAATAGTAAATTACAATTTACAAAATATTGAAATAGTAAATTACAATTTACAAAACTATTTAAATAGTTAAATTACAATTAACAAAACTGTGCCAGCGTTAAATACTCGAGATCCACTAGTCCCAGGTAAGCTATCGCGATCGATTCTATTAGCCGGCACTCGCTGCCGCGTAGCCTGTAGTTAGTAAATCACGCGAAAGTAATGCCGAGTCCCGGGGTGCACGCGATTCGATATTTTCGTCGAACCGCATCAAACGCGGGGATTTCTCGAAGATGAATAAGATCTCATCCGCCACGCTTTCAATGCGGTTCCACAACAGCCCTTCGGATTTGCCAAATTCCCGCTCGCATGGATCTCACCGAATTTCCGGGGGAATTCAAGATCCTCGACTGACCGGCCACACCATATAGAATATCCGAATTTGACGCGCGTTTGCTCGCTCACCCAGAAAACGTGGCCACTCTTTTCGAATCATAAGAACTTCGACCACGACACAAATTGACACTGAAGAAACTGCGGTCCATCGACTAGCTTCCTTCGAATTCTTTTGATTGCTGTGAAATTATCGGCTGCGATGGGTTCGATGTTACATAACTAAATAATAAAACTCTGCTGTTATTTATTAGTTACAGGACAGCTGCGAATTATTAAACGAGTTAGGGTAGTTTTAAGCGTAATAGTTGGGGCGAGGATAATTTTATATTAAAGGCTTTAAAAACTTCTTGGTTGTTGATTAAGAATTTTTGTTATTTATTTTTATTTATTTTATTAGCGTAAATGGTTACGTTAGATTTATTTGATTTTTTCTGATTTAATGAAACGGTAAAATTATTGACTAAATATTGGATAAAGATTTTTTAAAATACCATTATTGAGTAAGAGTTCTTAAACGATCCTTAAAAAGGGCGGAGAACATATTCGAGAGAATATTTCGCTAATTAGATCCTGATCGCTAGACAAATTAAGGTAAAAATTATTTTCATTGATTAAAGGATCCTTCATGGTGGAAATAAAATTGAGACAATTAATTTCGCTTGATATACACGATTTCTTATATTTTGCCAATTTCCATTGGCTGGAAATGTCTAAAGGCCTGCGGTTTAAATCACTTATATATTTTTAAATATTATATTATAAAAATATTATATTTATTAAAAAAATATATATTGATAGATATGTCAGAAACTAAAGCAACAACAATGAAAAATGTGATTTTTAGTAAACATTTAAGCCAACCAGAAATTATTCTCAATGGAACCAGATTTCGAAAATCACAATATTCATTTACATTACAACATTATCAAAGACGATCGAGTTCCTCACCGACGTCACTAATGAAGAGAAAGCGTCGCGAACAACGACGGAACAGTTCGCAGCGGCCGGAAAATTCGTAGATGCCCGGCGACGTTTCTTCGTGCCGCCCCATTCGAAAGTTCGTGAGTGTCGATAAAGTCCCC
>NC_135773.1:4003032-4018765 GCF_028453695.1 Augochlora pura | reverse complement strand
CCCCCCCCCCCCCCCCCCCGCGAGAGTTCGGCGGTGTTCGAAAATAAATGTACCCGGCGTAGGGCGGGACAAAGGTATGACCATTCAGCCGAGGGATAATGGAAGGTGATGGGAAAACTGAGTGAAGGGTTTTACCGGGGCGCTTAACAGCAAGTTACACGCGAAGAGATTATAGTGTGTTAATAGTTCCAGTGGCTGAAGCGCCCAGGGTAGCCTTGTAACATCGATATACTGCGTCGCGCGGAGACAGAGTGGCCACTCGACGCCTATGCATGCGCGTCGATCTACAACGGGTTTTTTTTTTTTTAAATATTGCCGGCGTTTTAACAAGACTGCGATATTTGCAAGTACTGTGCGAACTGGATGCGCGATTCGGAATGGCACACGTACCTTTCAGGAAATAAGTATATGATAGAGAATGTCTCTTGTAATCAGAATGAAATATTTGTAATTTTGTATTAACCCTTTTTATAGAATTACGTTGTATTAATACTGTAAGGTAATCGTGTAAAATATAAATAGAAATAGGGTGTCAGTTATTTATTTATTCTTAGAAAATTTCACGACAGTATAGCGATTTTTATTTCAAGTCGACATCGTTTTGATATATTATGATAAAGTATATATGTACGGATATATAATATTGGCATATATTAGTAGGAAAAATTAGGGAAGGTTTCGGCGAAAGTATAGAAAGCTTATATTTTTCCTTAATGCATTTTGTGAAATGGAAAACATTTTTATGTACAATAGAAATTAATAGATATTTTCTTATAATTTTAAGATATAGATAATATGTCTTTGGAGTCTTTTATAATTATATTTAGCAATTTCTGTCAATGTATTTTAAAAAATTCTTCCTCTGGATACCTAAGTTCTTAACAATTTTTACTTTACCAAACGCTTACTAATCCTTACAGACCCTAACGTTTCAGTTAACTCATCCTTGAACCCCTCGGGGGTTAAAACCTAACGTCGCATAATCGTCCAAGGGCTGCGATTCATTTAATCTAAACTATATTGAGCTTTGGGAGAGGGCCATCTTCTCTTTATACGTTCAGACGAGCTCCCCCGAGCGGGTCCCACATACAGAATCCCATGTACACCGTTGACCAACGTGTTTAATACATTCTATGTAGCGGGGTAGCGCCGTAACCCCCCCCCCCCCCTCCTGGTAGTCGTCGGCGCGTCGGGCGGCCCTCGTCTAGGATGACGCGGGCTCCGTCGGGCAAAAAGGGGTGGTGGCATGCTCTCGCAGAATCCAATTTTCCAAGATTCTCAGCGCCTTAACCGAGGCGCCCGCTATTATCTCTAAAGCGCACTTGTTCCGTAATGGTCTCGGCTGGGTTAGGACACGGCCGCTTAGTAAACACGCCCATTTCAGAGTCGTAAATTGTCGGCGTAAACTGGGAAGAGGACATCTAGATCAGCCCGAAATATTGCGGATATTCTTCTTCCTTGAGCAACGGGTTTTTACGTAACATCGGGAACCGTAACTGCGCAGCGATTTTTTCCTTATCTCGTTCCACACGACTTTGTCGCGCCGTCCCCCTCCCCGTGGAAGATGAAGGCCCCGGGAGGGCGATGATTAGTCTGCCGAGGCGTTTTTTTTTCACGCGGAGATCGCCATCTTCTCTTTTGTAAGACAGCGACACGATAACTTCCAATAATCCTGAGCGAAGGTCATTATATAGGTCGAAATGTTAGAGAATACTTTGAACAGTTGCTTAAATTAATTAATAGTAGAAAAATTGGTCTCGGAATGGTGGGCTTTTTATTTTGTAATCAGTGAAATTGTAAAATTACTATCTTGTACGAAATAATCGCTGAAAATAACTTCAGTCTATTTAATTCATACCATTTATTATTTTAAATATATCCCAGACTTGCACAATATAATTTTAAGGAAAATAACATCGCCCATGCTCAGAAAGGAACATAATGATTCGTAAAAATCTCCAACCTGCCCGATGCAACTACACTGAATCCGATCCATAAATTCCATGCCGGTACAAGAAAATAAGAATCAATCAGATGCTAAAGAAATGAAATGGAACGCCATGAAAAATCGAGCACGCTTCGATTCGTTACACTCCTTAGTATCTCGGGCAGCAGGCAGAAGTTTGGTGGTACTACGAACGCAACTCTGGGTTCCCTGCTGTTTGCTTAACGAACCGAGCAATAACATTGCCGAAGTTCGGGAAAAATATACAAAAGTTGTCACAAATATTGGTGTTTCTTGTTCTTCGGTATCGCACGAAGAGCAGCCCAGTTAAATTGACTGCCGCGCCAACGTGAACGCTACCCTTAATCAAGAAAATAAGATTCTCTTGGAGTTTTGCTTGCGAAAGTTCCGCGAGAAGTTCGATTCGGCGCGCGCGTCCCCGATGCATAGGAAGAGCCCGGTTTCAGGAAACTTAAAAATATTGCCGCGAATACGGAATAGCTTGTCAATTTATCTAAAACTGGGGGCAACATTCGTTTATTTCTTGCGAGACTGTGGATTTCATGCAATTAGGGCAGAAAAGTTAGGCGTAGTTTGACCTCTTCAGAGATGAATTTTTATTGTAGGGAAGAATCTATTTAATTGTTTCCTTTTTATTTATTATCTATTTTATTTTATTCGATAAGGTTTTTTTCTATATTGCTGAGGGACTCTCTAGTAAATAGTTTTTTAATCAATTCTCATTTCTTTTACACTTTGAATAATCATAATTTTAGGAGAAATAAATGTACACATATGGCCCTGAAGAGGTTAAGACAGTATGCTGATTAACACGTCAAGTGCCACGTTAATTATACAGGGTATTCTATATTTAATATATACACTAAATCGGCGTGTTCTATAGGAAGATACGAGACTATAAATGACAAAAAGTTCCTAAACGTTTCGTTACGAATTTGTGATAAAAGTACAAAATATGATTGAAGCGCTGTTAAATATACCTATAGCCCTCACGTGAGAAGAACGCACCTTTGTCTCTACATTCCCCCTCTTACTAGCTGACTCAATGTCGCAACTATAGTTCGCTAGCGACCGTCGTCGACCTACGTCACAATCTTCGACCAATAGCGAGCGATAGCTGCGGTAGTGGGGAGCTAGTAGGAGGGGGAATGCAAACGCAAAAAGGTGCTTACTTGTCGCGTAAGGACTATATTTCTCCATATCAAATTGACGCTTGCTATTGTTCACGAGTTGTTAAATTTATTATTGAATTTAACTGGTTACAATTAAAAAAAGCTCTTCGCAGGCGATGTTGATTTTAAGAATATATAATGCTTCAGTTTCCTATAACAATTACGCTATAATATATTCACAGAAAAATGTTGCCATTTAAGTATCCATTAAATTGTTAGCGTTCTTTAAATTATTTCATAAAATTGTACTAAAATATGACAAAAATCAACGTAGACAATACAAATACAGAAAATTACAAACTTTTCATAAGAAATACTAACTCGTTAATGGGATTTTTGTCCACTTTTCCCAATTCCGTCCACGATTCCCAGCAAATCGATCGCTATGGTCATGTAACCTAACGCCCAACGCGCTGACTCGAGGTAAAACTTTCGCGAGCGGATTTCGCGAATATCTCGAACCGCCGTCGGTCTAAGACGACCATGACCGCGTCGGTGGGAAGAGGGCACGGCACGGTGGGATCCGATGAATGTTTTAACGAGTGCCCGGGCCAACTTTTCAGCCTGCGAATGTCGGGCGCGTCCATCGAAAATTTCGTTTCGGCAACCGGGACGGAAAATAGCGATTCGTTTCCGCGATTCGCGGGGCGGCGCGCGCGAGATAGTCGAACTCGCGCTCGCCGGGAATTAAATATGCCGCGGCAAATGATCAGATTATGCATGGGACACTTGCCTCCGCCCGTTGAATGTTAATTGGAACGGCGGGCACCGTTGTGTACACGCGGAAATTGATGGCGCTCCGTCAATATTTTCGAGCCGGACGACGCCGGATCGTAATGAAAAATGCGCCAGCGACACGCGAACTTTTTCGTCGCTATATCATTGCGCGGAGTGAATCCGTGACGGGGCGTTGTATAACTGAAAAATATTGGGCTATTTGTTCGCAAGTGTACAGGCGGAGCAACAATGATGGTTTTGATCGTGACCGTTGAATTTGTTTTAACGCTTGTTCGCGGCGAAAGCAAGTATGCGATTCCGAGAGAAATTCGATGAAACTATTAAGCTTTGTTCGAAGGAAAGCGTGGCGAAATATCCAATCGAGTTGTTTCTGCGTATCGTAAAAAACTGTAACGTTTATGACAGTAACGATACAAAATAAATAAACTATAAAATAAGAAAGAATACCAGCAAAGAAAAAAGCAAATTTTGATTGCCGCTTCCGAACGAGTTTCGGAAACCAATCGATTTGATTGATTGAGGCCTCGTTCGATTACTTTTTTGTTATTTATAGTTTGATATTCGGGTTTCAGGTGTAGCACGATTTTCTATATTTTATTTAGTTTTTAGTTTGATCGGTCTGAAAATACCTTAAAACACTATCGATTTCTAAAATATCTGCGAAACGAAACCGAAGGTGAGATTTAATAAAAGAAATCGTATTAGTTACTGATAAGAGGTAGAACGGAATAATCAAGACGTACAACAATTAGCAGTGAGAAAGGAGAACAACATTTTAACCCTCCGTAGAACCTCAAAAGCAACGAATATATTAACATGTTATTAGATCGTTGACTTCTATGCAAATTCTTGTTTGCATTAGTCATTTTATAAATATCTGGAAAAAGGGAAAAAAATTCTTGCGATTGATCCTCATCAGTATGCACATTTTCCTGCATTTTATAAACGTGCATGTGCCATAAATGCATAAAGATCCGCTGTTTAGATATTATAGTAGAAATACGCGCTTAAATCCAGAGGAATTATTCGTATGAGTAGAAAACTGTTGCAGATGCGATTTAATATATATTTTCTTAGCAACGTTTTAATGGGAATAACGTGGGCCAGATAAGCTGTTGCAGATTTGTTTAATTTTATTTTAGTTTTAATTTTATTTCATTTTTAATTTTATTTTAGTTTTAATTTTATTTTAGTTTTAATTTTATTTTAGTTTTAATTTTATTTTACTTTTAATTTTATTTTACTTTTAATTTTAGTTTACGTTTAATTGGAGTTTACGTTTCATTTTAGTTCACGTTTCATTTTATTTCACTTTCAATTGTATTTACTTTTATTTGATTAATTCGCAATAATTTCTACTTCCACAATAGCGTCTTCTTCTAATTCAATCGTCTCCTCCAAGAAAAACTCGAGGTCGCTCTATTTTTCACGGTACCAAACGAGAGAGTGCCCTTAAAGGGGCAATCGTTTACGAGACGTCGTCAATTCGGAAACTTTTGGCAAACGGTTTCGCGTCGTCAGGAGGAGGCAGATAGGAAAATAACGAGCCGGTATCTGACGGCACGGAAAAATCTCGCGGGGCCCCCGAAGTTAATTTCCAGAGAAGCTTCCATAGTTCGGTCAGGTCGTAAACGACGATTGTAATTGCGCTCGGACGTGCTCGTAAAACATTGTCCCGCGTCCCGGCACGCTTGGAGTGGGCCGACCGCTTCCCGACCGTGTTTTCTCGAGACGCGATCGGAAACGTTCGCCCGCCGAAGGAACGAACTCGCGAAAACACTTATCCTTTAACGAAGTTACACGGTAATGGAGGAGCGCTGTGATCTGAAAATTATTGAACGCTTCCTGACCTACTACTGCTATCTTCGCGAACAAACCCGCCACGCGAAAAGACTCCGCGCGCCGGCCTCGCGGAGAAATGAATAAATGCAAGACGTGGCGTGCCCGGTTGTTGCTCGAATGATCGTTAAAGAAAACCACAGTAATCAGCACACACACTGCTCGACTTTCAACTTTTTCACCTAATCGCGACGTCGGGTAAACGTTTCTGATGGATTCGCTGCGAGTTTTGTTGAAATTCTATACCGTATATTATATTTTATTTATTTATTTCAGAGAGTATGTACTTCTGGATTATTTTAGTGTACACAATTCTTAGTCTGGATGGTATAATTTGTTTCTTTGAAGCTAGCCATTATTTTCAAGATATTGTGACTCGCAGTTGCGATCATTTACCTTACTGTTAATCTTATTATTATTTGCATAATAATAATTAACCGTATTATTAATATCTCTCTGCTCAATTTAGCTTATTGAATCTAATAACCATTTTACCTGACAGATTTATAAATTTACGTTCTACAAATTAAATGATAAAACAACTCAAGCCATTTGAAATCCTAGCACGTCGAGTTACTTGCAATCTCATCTGTAAAAGTTGATATACTTTCAGCATCTATTTCTGTCATTTTCACCAGGTTAGTGGTAATTTTAGTTACGAGAGAACGGAACCACAAATAGAACACGTCTGATTCAATTTAACCTCAGACAGAAAATTCGTATAAACTGGTTAAAATCTATTCAACTACGCCGTTTTAGTTGAAGCACTGCATAATTAAATCCGATTCATTGCAGAAATTGAATTGTCTCCGAAAAAAGCATTACGTAAGAATTACATTCATTTTACATTCATTTCAAAATGCAACCTTTAATAATATCCCATGCTCTTCTATACCTAATTTTTTATTCAACTTCTCAAGAAGAAAATTAAATAATTGACATCAGTTTCTTCGCACGTTCTCGCGACAGTATTTATCTATACGAAATTGTGCAATCTAGATGCGATTGAAATGCACACCTTATTTATCGCTTCTGTTGCACGAGCCGTGTATTTCATATTACAGTACTGTATGCAAACACCGGGCATGTTTATTTATTTCCGTAGAATGAAACTCCGTGTGCGGGAAGGACAACCGTATACGATTGTCTTATTGATTTTGTATATAATGTATGCAATGATCAATGAACAAATTGAATTGCACTCGTTCCATTTCTTTCTCTTCGAATTATTAAGTCAACAACAGTATCAACCATTTGTTGTTCGGTCGTGTAAAATTCGTTCCCCAATTATACCGTATAATGTCGAACGATATTTCGACTGTATTCCCAAAGCTATAAAACACGATCGAGTAATTAACTCTCTAACGTCGGGAAGCATTAAAAGTGATCGATGCTCGTTCAATCGCAACGCGCGCGCGCGCGCGCGCGCCGAAACCGTTCCGCGAAAAATTCGCATGAAAAATCGACGGACGAAATTTCGATACGCGGAGCCGAAAGAAAGAAAGAAAGAAAATGATTATTAAACATTGCCTTAAATAATTCCGTACGGCGCGACGCAATGTGCTTAGCTAATTCCCGGCGTTAATGACGTTGCGCTGTACTAATCACGGCCTGTATTTTCTAATTCCATAATCGATACGCAATAAAGCGTTGCTGTTTGCGTATTGACGCAACAGTGATTATACACGCGCCGGCCAGCGCGCGGGCTTTAAAGCTTCGGGGGGTAAAGCTCGGATTATTTCGTCCGGCTGAATATTCCCGTAAAAGTTGCGTCGATTAACGGATCACGTGGGCGAAGATGGAGGCTTAAAGTACAGTCGGACTATTCTTCATGCGGGAACGTCGACTGGATAAATAGAATTTTTTCTCGACCTTCGAAACACGCTGTTCAATTATTCTAACCTGGGCTGAATATTTTTAGGATACTGGGTTGACGTAACCTCAACAATTGTGAAAGAAGTTACGATTTAATTAAGATACGACCTGTGAGCCGCAATTTCCAAATGTCCTCGCAACAACACGAACTATACACATCGATATCGATTCTTTAACCCTTTGCGGTCCGCGCAGATTTCGCGAGTCGCTTATCCGCTTGGTACTGTTTATGTTGAATTTTGTCGAATCCTTAATTTTCGTGATTTCCGTATGAAAGGTATTCCTTTTCTATTCGTCATTATTGTTCCAGTTAAATGACATTGCATATAACCCTTTGCACTATAATAACGTGTCAGACTCGTGACAAAGGTTCCATGCAAGATCTACTAAATATAAATATTATTAACTTCATTTAAATCAAATTAAATTCTTCTGTTATCAAAGTTTAAGAATGAAAGTAAATAAAAATGACAGGAGAAACAATTTTTTGGTCCTATTAGGGAAAATATTAAAAACAAATGAGTACTAATCAATGCAGCATGAAAGGAGTCGTAGTGTAAGGGGTTAATTAATTTTTAGCCAAGCATGATGGTGGTTCGTATCTGCGTCGAGTCACACTAGACATAGGACCGAAAGGGTTAAACCAGCCCGGGGACTTCCAGGACGAAAACAGGACAGCGTCGTCGACTTCTCGGATCAACGTTGTTGCCTCCGCAGAAGAAGCATTCTTTCGCAGCCCGGTTTCCTCGATTCGGATTTGCGTCTTTCGGTCGCTTCGACGCGATTTAAGATTTGCTCCGCTCGCGCGCGCGCGCGCCGCGCTTTTATTATGCGGCCATGTACAGCGGAATTATGTTGCGTAAAAGCGCGCGGAGCGACGTTAATGCAACGATAAAAATTTCCCTGGACAGCTTCCGGTGATAAATTCTCGGAGAATCGCGGTGTACGCGCGCGCCGTGTACGCGGGAAACCGGTGAAAAATGTTTGCCGAGTGTTGTCGTCGACGATTAAACTATACACATCGCGGCGATCTAGCCCGCTATGAAATCCGAAGGATTTCGTTCCCCCCCCCCCCCCCCCGTGGAAAGTTTCAGCAGTAAAAACTCTTGGATAGGATTTAATTGCGTTACCCCCGCCGCTGGAAAGCTGTTGCGTGGATAAGGGTTGCCTGTGATCGCGCGAACGGGGATGCGTGGATTGAGCGTTTCACGCGTTTACGTTGAAAGCGAGTAGATTAAAAGAACTCAGAAGAATTTCATACTGTTTTCATTTTATAGAAATCAATGTAAGAAGACTGCGTTTGGAGCATAAACGTCAAAATAGAGAAACAGGTTATAGTAATTATCAAGTCGAATATCTAAGAATTGCTTAAGAGCAAGCAAAAGTATATTACATCGAAGCTAGAACAAGATTAAAAAATTGTTTAAAACACCCCACTCCAAAAAACATGCATCGTACATGGAGTACTATTATGTACTGTGTGCTATCAACTTTTATTGTTATCAGCATGCAGCGTAACGTAGGAATGAAATTAGTACTCCCCATTTAATCGGTGCAACATAATTTTACCATTTGTTGTACAACATTAACATATGATCTGACAAGTGCATTAACGACCATCTGATAAACGGAATAGGGTCGACCTGTAACCAGAAGTGTAGCACGTGCGACTAATAATTAGGCGAGTAGAATTGGATAAGAGATAGTAGGCACGGTCTACGAACATGCAAGTAGAATAGGCACGATCAATGGTCAGACAGGGAGAACGTCGTTAAGAAGGAGAATTGTATTAACAGTAGGTTAGGACCATCGACGGTATGTTTGGACCATTGACAGTAAGTTGGGACCATCAACAGTACGTTATTACCATCAATGTTCAGACAAAGAGAATAACATTAACCCCTTGTCGTACCATTTTCTTCACAGTCACTGCGATTAGAAATTTTTCAATTGGCACAACTCCTAAGAAGGAACAGAACATTAATGTTTATTCCGTGCTTGAATTCTCTTGTACGCTTAAATATTAATAACAAGGAACTAGAATGTTATTCCAATTTTAATGAACAGAATAACATCCATACTTAATTATTTATTACTAGTAATTTCCATCGCGAGTCGGACTCGCCAAAGTACGGCAAAGGGTTAAATCACAACGAATACGGTGAAAATTATAAACGATCGAAGCCGGCACGTACGAAACACTCATACCGCCTTCGCGAACTCGGAAGTTGTTACTCCGAGCGACAATGAATTTTCAAATCACGTCAACGCTAATCGAAAACACCGAAGTCTGGAGGAACTAGCACCGTCCTGGACAGTTTCGAACAGCCCGCAACAATTAAACCCGAACCGCGCCGAACGCGCCGCAAACTTTCGGTTGAAGAGGAACAAGCAGGCTGTTGGGACATAGTCGGCGTTACACAGGAGTCATGGACTAATCATTATCTATTTGAACGCTCCTGAATTATCTGGGCACGGTTACGGCCGCTCGACCCACTGCGGTATCGGGAATTCGTGCGTAAATGTTAAAGAAGCTCGCGGTTCATGATTATTCTAGATTTTTGCGAACGAAAAGCGATGTAACTATAGAAGAGCTTTTTTGTTTCTGCCAGTCAAATGATTGGTTTGATGTTTTTTATGTTATAGCTATTGGAATTATTGAATTGCTCCAATTAAAAATTGTAGGATGTATTTTCTTACTCGGGTATATGCTGTTGTTAAAATTGTGAAAAAGTTGGATGAATTCCGTTTTATAATTCGTAGGAGGCAATTTCTGTTTGCTGTATGATTTTTGCGAGAGTTATGTTGATAATAATTTAATAACTTTCTTAATAGAAAGAGACGATTTTTCTTCCCTTTATGTTTGAATTTACGTTGATTTTTAGATTTCGACGAGACGAGAATTAGATTTTGTTTCCACCTAGAAGAAATCGATGAATATGAATAACATTATCACTTACTCATTAAAAATATAAATCTTCACGTAACATCGCCACAGGATGGAAGAAAATGATAGCACGTAGCCTCTTATCAATCCACTAAATACGAAAGTTTACACCTCGAAACGACGTTCGAACTTCCAAAGTCGTCATCGAATCTCGCCGTAGCGCAGCGTCCCGACACAAGGGTCAGCTTCACGTGACCGGAATGATCCCCGCAGCCGCCCGGCGAAACTTTTGACAAACGCGTAGGATTCTATCCGAGCCGGCGACTCCCAGGCGGCCGGACGTTACACGGTTTTGCTCTAAAACGAGCGGCGTCCAACGAAAACGCGGCGCGTGACAACGTCGCTGGCCAGCTTCTTGTTCGTATCCTCTTACGCGCGGCGCTCTGCAATTACTCGGAGCCACTGACGAGAGCACGGACCGTTCGCAGACAATGAGCGGTCCCACCGTGCGCGTACCCTCCCCGCCGTCCTATTTCCGGTTCCTTCTTCGCCGGGCGACCGCGGCAAAACCGCGACGCATCGGGCGGCGGGGCGGCTTCGGTGCGTCTGGATTTACCCGCGGAGCATCCGCTATACCGCTCTCCGCCAAAGCGTTGTTAATCTGCATTACCCGCGCTTTCACGGCACGACCCCGCCGAGAACTAAAAGGAGGTAATTACGTTTTTGTCCGGGCCACCAATTGAAAAAGGGCTCTCGCTCCACCGAGACCGAGTGTTCCCCGCAACGCCGCGCCTCACTCTCTCTCTCTCTCTCTCTCTCTCTCTCTCTCTCTCGCCTGCTCTCGCTCTCCTGTATCGGGGTAAATAAACCCCGCGTGCGCACGGTGGCGATTTTATTTTTTTTCGCTGGCCCGCGGTGCTGTAAGGGAACCGTTGCCCCGGAAATGGGATTTTTGGATAACGCGGCTGAAATTTCTGCGGCCGCGGGACCAGATCGCCGCGAGTCGCGTGTTTTTACTTCCGAGATACGATCGTTTAAAGATCTGCCAAAGTTCCGACTATGTTTCAAGTCGCAAGAGTTTTCTCAGCCTATAAAACTTGCTTTTACTATATGTCACAATTTAATTCATTCATTAATGGAATTTTTTTAATATCTGATACTTATATTTTTATATTTCCTTTATACTATATACCACATATTAATTAAATATATTAATATGAAAGAAATATAAAAATATAAACATTATAAATATGCATATAACATTTATATTATAAATATGCATATAAAATTTATATTATAAATATGCATATGACATTTATATTATAAATATGCATATAACATTTATATCATAAATATACATATAACATTTATATTTTGTTATTACTGGACGATGAATTTTCCATAAAATTGTTTGCATCAGTTCCAGCAGACTAAATAGAATGTTAAATAACTAAAGAGTCGTTCCGAATATAATTGAACAGCTCGCGTATTAAAATAAATATGGCCGGTCACAGTTGTAGTAACATTCGGTAGTCAGCATCGAGTAGTATAGACCGGTCAATGGTCGAACAAATACAGTACAACAGGTACAACGAACGGCTGGGCACGTGAAATACGACTAATGGCCGGCCAAGTAAAATAGGTATGGTATATGGTCAGACAAGTAGAATGAGGATAGCCTATAGACGGAGTGGTAAAATAGGGATGGTGTGTGGTCAGACAAGTAGAATGGGGATAACCCGTTTCCATACAGGGAAGTAAAATAGGATCGGCGTGTGGTCAGACAAGTCGAATTTATACAACCTGCGATCAGACAAGTAGAACAGGGATGGTATACGATCAGACTATTGTAGTTGCCGCGATCGATCACCAAATAAGTGGAATACAGGAGATATCGTTGAGAATACTTTATTGATATATTGAACGTAATATTAAAATATGAATAAAAATTTTAACAGTAATTTCACGCATAATAATTTCATACACCATAAAAATTTCAAATTAAATTTCTTTGACATTTCATAAATTATTCGATTATTCAATCGGAATAAAAATATAAAAACGAACAATTATCCCAACAATTTTTATCAAATCCAATCAATAACAGTAATATAATAATATCAGAATATAAATGACTAAAACTACTCAAAAAGTACCTAATTTCTTTAATTTCTGCTCTACTTGTTGCACTTCGATTAAAACATTTACGGTCGCTAAATTAAAACACCATAATACAGTTTAGAGAAATATTTTTCTACAATCAGAGCGCAGCTAGATAAAGCATAACGAAACCATAAACCGGGAAACGTTATACCCCATTGTTCAACAATCCCCATAACCGGTAAATTGCGGTCTCGCGGTGAATTCAGCAACAAATCCTGCGACGCCAGCAACATTGCGGTGGGACTCGTTGGATAATCGATAACCCACGGAGAACGGCATCTCTTTAACTACGCCCGCGGCTAAGTTTTCCACTTGTGGACAGTAATTTCGCCCCGGCCGGTCGCTTTGCATTATTCGCGCATCCGCCGGGCCGGCGCGTATTTCTCAATAAAAACACGTTCGAAGCAGCGGTCGCGCTTCATCAATTATTTGGATTCCCTATCGTGCGATACGATTGCGCGTAATTGGTTCCGTGCGAGGAACAGAAAGGCAGCGATTCGTATTTATTGCGAAATATCGGAAGAGAGTCCGCCGCGCCGTTAACGCGCGCCGTTTTATTAATGTAACTCCTAAATACCTGGGAACGGTGGCTAGACAAAGCATTACCGTAAACGCATTATCCGCGAACGAATAATAAAATAGCGCGCGACGTCTGTTCGCGGACGCGCGGCAGGGGATCACGGTTATTCGAACGAGTCGATCGTTTACGGGGGGGGCAGTCGATCGCGATCGACGGGTGTTCGAATGAAACGGGAACAGCGCCTGTGTTTTTACGGAACTTGTAGCGACGAGAAGAAACGGCCTCGTCGCGTAACGAAACGACGGTGTCGCCGGGTACGTAGCGACGCGGGAACGCCATCAACATTCATGCGTTCGTCTGCGCGCCAGCCATATCCGTGGAATGCAATCAGTTCACGAGCAGCCCTCGCGACCGTAACATTCCGTCTTGCGCAATTTTGAATTACGCCTCCATTTACGTCCGCGTATGATGTCCCGGAGCACCGTGATACGCTTTATGCGCCGCGTTTATGGTGTCACGTTAGACTGCGGAAAGATTACCCTGGGATTTCGCCGATCTCCCTGAATCTTGTACACAACGGCAATATCACGGAACGGCGTGTCTTTATCGCACTTGTAGAGTAGAGAGCCTCTTGTGAACTATAATTTCCATGCTTTTTTAATTATGCCGAATAGATCGAGAAATAAATTTTTACTTATTTTTACCTGTACAGGCTGCTTTTATGTCGTTTAATTAAGACACCGGCGTGTCGCGTGTATTCGACGATCCAGTGCTTTGCATGAAAATGCTTGGATTAGTTTTATGGAATTTTGGCATGTAAATCGCCGCGCGCGGCACAATTATCGCGAAGTTCGTAACTTTTGCCCGCCAAATTATTCGAATATTTTACGGAGGAGGTACCCCGTTGCTTTTAACAACGCGGATAGACAGCGAATTAGCGGCTGCACTGAATATTTTCATGCGAAACACGGTTCGCTTTATTAAAATATGTTACGCCGTTTTTCAATGTCATTCGTTGCGATCGCATCTGTCTCGAAGAATTTATTTATTTCGACGCGGCAGCTTTTACTTGTGTGCACGTGGTGTAATATATTCGACGCTTTTGTGATAGCCTTGACAAAAATCGCTCTCGCCCGAAATACATTAAAAAGCAATATTTTTCCTAGGAAATCCTTATCGCGGTTTTATACAATGGCCCGGGCGATTTTCAAAATTTGAAACACATGAGAGAGCTGAAGTCCGCGAAGCATAAAAATACTGCGGGAGAAACCCATTTGATAGTGATATCTTTTTTGTAAATTTATCTTGTTTTCAGCAAAGTTTCTGTGCCTTTTCAAAAAGTGTAAAAGTGTTCATTATTACTGACAGCCAGAAATTTATAAAATATTAATATAGTAGAGTATTCTCCATTAAATTAAAATTGAAAATTTAGTTTAAATTCAATTTTTATTTAACATTGAAAATTTAGTTTAAATTCAATTTTTATTTAACATTGAAAATTTTGTTTAAATTCAATTTTTATTTAATATTTTCCATTTACTTTAAATTCAGTTATTATTTAATATTTTCAATTTCGTTTAAATTCAATTTTTATTTAATATTTTCAATTGAGTGTAAATTCAATTTTTATTTAATATCTTCAACTGAGTTTAAATTCAATTTTTATTTAATATTTTCAGTTCAGTTTAAATTCAATTTTTATCTAATATTTTCAATTCAGTTTAAATTCAATTGGTACTTAATATTTTCAATCTTTTCATCATAAATGCGTGGGGACTGCACTCTAGTTATCACATACGAAGGACCTTGCCAAGAAGCTTAAAGACGTGTTGGCGGCGAAGGTCACTGCTCTAACCGCCCCTAAAAATGTTAGCCAACGTTGATGTGGTAAATCGGAGCGCGAAAAAAAATATATATGCACGTAGGATGAAAACCAGCGAAGAGATCAGGCGTGAAGTTGCCGGTGCCGGTCCCGTTCAGCGAGTCGCGATGAAAACCACTCGCGAAAACAAAGACCGAGGCGGATGAGTCGAAAGTGGAGCAGCTTTTTTTCCCTCCCCTCCCTTCATATATACCCTAAAAGGCAACTTTAGCGCCTTTTGCTGGTTTTAGAGCGGACACCGAGGCGAGAGAGAGAGAGAGAGAGAGAGAGAGAGAGAGAGAGAGAGAGAGATCGCTCCGGGCTTCCATTAGCCGGCCGCGTTACGCCGGATTGCGAGCACCTTCGATCTCGAGTGCATTTGCATCGAGTTAGGGCTTTTCATTCGGCTCCCTACTTTGAAAGACGCGCTCTGTTCCCATCGGGATTCTTAAGAACCTTTTCAACGGTAATACCTGGAGATGTAGATACAAAAGAGGGATCAACGATTGCATTCGAATGCATTCGGTTGCAACGCGCGAAGTAAGATTTGTCGCTCCGACTTACGCGCGCGTTCCAACCTCGTTCCACGCCGGTCCGACGGAGTTCCGATGCAATTATCGTCGAGACGTCGCGCGCATGCATGCTCCCGCATTCTGTTTCATTCCCGCTTTCGTATCCGTTTCCCATGTTCTCAGTCGCGCGTCGATCTTGC
>NC_135773.1:3999070-4002932 GCF_028453695.1 Augochlora pura | reverse complement strand
CGGCGACCGTTTTATCCGCGACGCTGTCATCAATCGTAATCGCTACGACGAAAAGCACGACACTAAAGCGAAGAGATTCGCGCGAAGTAAACACCGGCGACGATTTGCTGGGGACGCAGTGCGCAATCTTCGCGATCCTGGAAAATGTACACGGGCCATCTCGCGAGCACGGTGTGGATGTACGGTGCAGTTGCCGTGAGAAAATGACACGGTACCGTTCAGCGGAACATCTGGGATTCAGTGACGTAGAACAGTCGTAGGAAACGTGGACGCGAAACTAGCTGAGAATTTAATGGCGCTCGCGTTTCTTTCACCGAATTCATGTTAAATATGCAACGGAATTCTCACGCGCTCGAGGTACATTCACCGCGGAAAGCAGGTTCATGATTTATGGTGAAGCGGATGGTATTGAGTGTTTCTTGAATGGAACATTGTTAGTGTTTTTTGGAAGCCAGTGGAGGGGGAAAATTGACGGAAATGTGCAATTTAATTTAATCTATAATTAACTTTATGGAGAAAACAGCTGACGTTGAAATTTTTCAGAGATGATTTCGGGTTGGCCACGCCTCCTTTTGTATTAGACCGCCCTCTTCTGTGTTGTCTCCGCCTCTTTGAGGTTAATTCTGACTTCTAAAGTAGTAGTTCCATCCCCTTTTGTATTAGCTCCGCCCCTTTTGAATTAGTTCAATTTCATTTTGTATTAGGTCACACTCTTTAAAATTGGATTTGGTACATTTTCTGTCATCCCCGCTTCTTCTTGGGTTGGTTCCGTCCCTTTTTGTATTCGCCCTGCCCCTTTAAGGTTAGAACGCCCCCTTCAAGGTTGGCACCTCCTTCTTTTGGATTGTCCTCTCTCCTTTTGTAGTTGCAAAAATAGCAGTTAACTTAGCGAAAAAAAGCTGCGAATTAACAATGAAAACTGATAAGAAGATGGAGAAGCTTAATCAAATTTCTTAAAATATGATGAAGACGTCACTTTGGTATATTCTCCCATTAGTCACAAACGCGCCTGCTTGATTTAATTTCATCGATCACCATTAAATGATATTAGTTTTGGTTCCGAATGTCACAAATAGTTTCCAGTGTTCCAATTCGATTACGCTCGGCTGACTCCCGCGAAATTATTTCGGGAACGGTAAATCAGTATGAAATATAAAAGTCGATCCTCTGCGCCCGACAGTAATCAGAGGCGTGTTGACAGAACCTCGAATAGTGCACCTGTCGATACTACCGATCCAACGCAATAAAAAACGAACCATCGTCAGCTTGTAAAGTTTGCGCATGAAAATAAAAAAAAACGACGCGGAACAACCGTGGAGAGAGAGAGAGAGAGAGAGAGAGAGAGAGAGAGAGAGAGCAGAACATGCAAAGTTGCTTTGCCACACCGTCCCGATAGATACTATACAATTCAGCGCTATTGATTTTACGAAAAGCGAGTTATCTTCGAAAGGTCAGCTTTCTAAAGCTTTTTTGCAGACAATTAAATAACATCCCGTTATTTATTTTACCGTAAAAAATGATTTCGATTCCGCCGGTCGAATCGTTAGCTATTGCACTCGGTCTCTATCTAAATATTTGAAAAAAACTGTTTTTTAAGGCGCGCCGTGGTTTTATTGGCCGCTGCCGCTGCGGTGCGTCAGTCAGTGACGCTTCAGAATTCAATGCGAAACCAGCAACATTTTTTCTCTCGCTGTTATCCTTACTCGGGCAATTTATGCATTCTTAACGCTTCTACTGTTTAATCATTTCATGCCTTCAACGAAAGTATCGGATTTGCTAAAAAAATTTGTAAACATGTTTTAGTAAAAATTCAATATTTGCTCCCTGTATCTCTGCTTTTCTCGAAATTATTGAATTTTAGAAACGTCGAAGGGTGTTCCTGAAATTTTGTTACATGTTTCGAGCCAGGAGAAGCGAAAGCAAATTTGCATTGTTTCGATATCCTGATAGTCTTGTGTAAATAGTTATACTATCGAGTTAATAGGTAATTCTAGAACTACGAGTTAATTAAACGCAGCTAGTGATCATCATATGTTTATAACATTATAATTGAATATGTCAAAGTTTAAATTAAAAAGGTAATTATCAGGTAACTATTGCATACTGTGGACTTATATGGACCTCGTTGTTAAGCAATCTCGACAAGCAAGTACATCACAGATTGCAAAATAAATTACGTCGACTGCATTTCTATTTAAATAGTAAATTACAATTTACAAATTATTTAAATAGTAAATTACAATTTATAAAGTATATAAATAGTAAATTACAATTTACAAGATATTGAAATAGTAAATTACAATTTACAAAATATTGAAATAGTAAATTACAATTTACAAAATATTGAAATAGTAAATTACAATTTACAAAATATTTAAATAGTAAATTACAATTTACAAAATATTTAAATACTAATTTACAATTTACAAACTATTTAAATAGTAAATTACAATTTACAAACTATTTAAATAGTAAATTACAATCAACAAAACTCTGCCAGCGTTAAATACTCGAGATCCACTAGTCCCAGGTAAGCTATCGCGATCGATTCTATTAGCCGGCACTCGCTGCCGCGTAGCCTGTAGTTAGTAAATCACGCGAAAGTAATGCCGAGTCCCGGGGTGCACGCGATTCGATATTTTCGTCGAACCGCATCAAACGCGGGGATTTCTCGAAGATGAATAAGATCTCATCCGCCACGCTTTCAATGCGGTTCCACAACAGCCCTTCGGATTTGCCAAATTCCCGCTCGCATGGATCTCACCGAATTTCCGGGGGAATTCAAGATCCTCGACTGACCGGCCACACCATATAGAATATCCGAATTTGACGCGCGTTTGCTCGCTCACCCAGAAAACGTGGCCACTCTTTTCGAATCATAAGAACTTCGACCACGACACAAATTGACACTGAAGAAACTGCGGTCCATCGACTAGCTTCCTTCGAATTCTTTTGATTGCTGTGAAATTATCGGCTGCGATGGGTTCGATGTTACATAACTAAATAATAAAACTCTGCTGTTATTTATTAGTTACAGGACAGCTGCGAATTATTAAACGAGTTAGGGTAGTTTTAAGCGTAATAGTTGGGGCGAGGATAATTTTATATTAAAGGCTTTAAAAACTTCTTGGTTGTTGATTAAGAATTTTTGTTATTTATTTTTATTTATTTTATTAGCGTAAATGGTTACGTTAGATTTATTTGATTTTTTCTGATTTAATGAAACGGTAAAATTATTGACTAAATATTGGATAAAGATTTTTTAAAATACCATTATTGAGTAAGAGTTCTTAAACGATCCTTAAAAAGGGCGGAGAACATATTCGAGAGAATATTTCGCTAATTAGATCCTGATCGCTAGACAAATTAAGGTAAAAATTATTTTCATTGATTAAAGGATCCTTCATGGTGGAAATAAAATTGAGACAATTAATTTCGCTTGATATACACGATTTCTTATATTTTGCCAATTTCCATTGGCTGGAAATGTCTAAAGGCCTGCGGTTTAAATCACTTATATATTTTTAAATATTATATTATAAAAATATTATATTTATTAAAAAAATATATATTGATAGATATGTCAGAAACTAAAGCAACAACAATGAAAAATGTGATTTTTAGTAAACATTTAAGCCAACCAGAAATTATTCTCAATGGAACCAGATTTCGAAAATCACAATATTCATTTACATTACAACATTATCAAAGACGATCGAGTTCCTCACCGACGTCACTAATGAAGAGAAAGCGTCGCGAACAACGACGGAACAGTTCGCAGCGGCCGGAAAATTCGTAGATGCCCGGCGACGTTTCTTCGTGCCGCCCCATTCGAAAGTTCGTGAGTGTCGATAAAGTCCCC